>NW_026083135.1:0-89083 GCF_020184175.1 Aphis gossypii
TCATCAAAATGTAATCTAATACTTCTAATATTTAATGCTAATAAAAAAAAGGAGTTTTCATAAACAAAATTTTGAGTAATATTATTATTTTCTAAAACTATGGAGTTAATATTATTTATCAAATTAATTTCATTTATTGTATCTACATTCATAATACAATTTTAAAACAAAAGAAATACATTAATAATACCTAAGTACTTACAATTTATTAATATCTAATTCAGATTTAATTTTTACTATTTTTGAACCATCATCTTTTCTGACTAATACTTCAGCATTATTGGTCCAAACATATTTATATTGTTTTTCCTTGCAAATAGTTCTAGTTTTCGCAAATAACAATCTATTGAATTTGGTAAGACTCTCATTACAAAATATTTTAACATCCGGTGACCATACATTAGAGACCATATTTGCATTCAACTTTATATTTTTTATTTTGCGTAGAAGGTCATTTTTTGCTTCCAAAGAGTTAATCTCAGCTATTAAAATTTCTGAATTATTTTCTTTTGGGACAATTCTGTATGCTGAATTAATAATAACATTTCAATTTACATTTTTGGCAATAGATTGAATTATATCCGAGCAATTTTTATTTAAAGTTTTAGGTATGCCTTTAATTTCGATACAATTACGAAGATTATATTGTTCGAATTCATCAAATTTAATCTGTAAAGAATCAATTTCATTATTGAGTTAAATATTCTCTAATGTAATTTTAGAATTTTCAGCTTTTAAGGTTTTTATTTCATTTAACACTGAATCTATTTTGGAATTAAAAGAATCAAACTGATCCCTCATAAATTTCATGGAAGTTATAATCTCCTCTAGTTTATTATCCTTACTAGAAGATAAATCCATCTTTAATTTTGTTTAACTGGTAGATAACAAGCAATATTCACATGAGAATCTTGATTTCGTGTTGGAAGATAATTTTTTAAAATTTACCTCCGTGAAACCAGCACAGTAAGAATGCAGATTTTTTTTACAAGTAACACACTGAATTGAATCTTCCATAGTTATGCTATTTTTACATTTAATGCAGATAATAATCATAATAATTTATAAATGTATAATCGACTCACCGGAAAATACGTATTAAAGTCGTATATATAATCGCGCACTATGAACTTTGTCGGATAACATTTATCGATAACGGAAACAACGTGCGTTCTTAATGACGGTCAAAACTGAACTAAACTGAACCAAAATGAAGTATAATATTTTATATTCATAAAAAAAATTATGTATTGATGTGATGCATTTTTTGGCTCTTAATAAACTTAAAAGTTTAAAATGTACACTCACGTACATGCTACCTACGCGGCTATACGTAAAATAAATCAAATGCCACAAATCAACAATTTATAGTAATACCAGATGTGCCTCGCTCTGCTGTGAAATTCGCTCTAAGTGAGTACCCTAGATCGGAAACGGGATTGTAAAGAAAATATCGTAAAAAGTCTAGTAGTCACAATTTTAGTTAACCTAACCTATCCAGAAGTTATGGAAGGCGCCGAGGGGGGTCCTAACCTAACCTTAGATGGGGTCAAGTGAAAATCACTTCCCATATTTTATGAAAATAACACCAAAGCTTGGATGACCTCAGCAATTTTTGAAAAGACTCTTAATTATAGGTACAGATATAGTTAGGTAAGTTAAAGTTGACATTGCAAATATTCTTATTAATCATAACTAAGAGTTTCTGTAGAAAATGTTTATGACACTTTTCTTAGAGTATTTAATTATGCATGTCCTTTAAATTGACTATGATGTAATGTGTAATACGTTTTAATGTATACTGTAACAATTTCTTTGAATAAATTATATATAGGTATTATTATTTCCTATATTAAATATTGTTATATATTGTATTGTACAATTGATACCTATTTGATTTGTTTTAATGTTTTGCCTAATATATTGGACTATGATGTAATATTATAATAGATACCTACAACACACTGACACTGTACATATGGATAAGAAACAAGAGTTTATACTGTGTATAGTTATGATTATGATTATAAGTGTGACATTTCAATACATACACTGTTATGAGAATATACTAACATATATATATAGATACTTACTTATATTACTATGTGTGTATACTTAAGCAGAATTGTTATGACTGAATATAATATGTTAGATGGACATGTTATTATAGTAACTTAATTTGGTAAATATTAAATAACGCGTAAATATTTTAATAACGCGAAAATTTTCAAGTAATTTTGAAGTTGAAAAATCATAAAATTTTTTTCTTTTATAACTAAGTTTTGAAAATTTGGTACAAGGTTCTCCATACATTTTTCTTTAAATATCTGTAAAATAAACTCTACCGGATTCAGACAAAAATTTTTTATGAGTGTTAAAATTAAAGTTTTTACAAAACCGCGTTAAATAACGGTTTAGCCTCAAACGATTTTTGATATTTGTTATAATTCAAAAAGTATAAGTCGTAGATACTTGAAAATTTTACCAGTTATTTAGATTGGCATTTTATTTACTTGATTTAATTTTCAAAATATTTAGCTTACAATAATTTTAGACTAACGATTTTATATTTTTTTTTACCACTGAAAATTTCAGTGGTCTATAAATAACTCAAAAAAACTCAAAATATTTTGAAAATTAAATCAAAGAAGCATTACTAAAAACATTAACTTATTTATCTACTGCTGATGATTTGGATCGTGACACTGCATCAAAATCAAAGAGTTTAGCTAACACTATTAGTTCATTTAAGTTTGTTATATCAATGGAATTAATGAAATCTATTTTTTCCATAACCACACCTTTATCAAAATGCCTTCAATCAAAAAATTTAGATTTTATTCAAGCTCTAGTACTTATAGATGAAGCACAGAAAAATTTACAATATATGCGAAGCGATGAAGGATTTATGAGTTTAGTGAATGCAGCCAGAACATTTTCATCAAATCAGAATCTAAGAGAAGTTGACTTGACTTTAGAGAAATCAGATATAGACGTAAAAAACAGCAAGTAGGCGAAACAGCAATGGAAGAAACAGTAATGCTAGCAAGTGAACGTTACAAAACTACTGTGTACTTTGTGGTTTTGGATACAATAATAAATGCTATTGCCACTAAATTTTCTGAAGCAAAAGAAATACTGAAGGACCTAAGTTTATTATCACCACAGCGAATTTTATTTTATTCAAATAATGATTCTAAATTACCAGAAGACGCATTCGAAGACATAGGGAAGTGGCTACCAAGTATAGATCCTAGTAATTTAAGAACAGAATATTTTATGTTTACTAAATCACTACAAGGTTTATTAGATGGACTTGTGCCCAATAAATTACATCAGATTGAAAACAACCCATTGGACAATGATAGTTGTAATAGCACTGATACAGAGTTAAGCTCAAGTGATAATGATTGTACAAATTCTGAACAAACATTAACAACTGATCAATTGTTTCAAGTTATCTCAAATTTTGGAATCAGACATGCATTCCCAAACTTATACATAGCCTATAAGGGACTCCTTACCATTCCAGCAGCTTCTGCCTCTGCAGAATGAGCCTTTTCCAAAGTAATTGCTGTTTAATTATTTTTCTTAATACCAACTATATATTATATATATATTACAATTAATCCTAATTTTTATTTTTGTTCAAAGGTAAAACTAATAAAAACAAGGTTACGTTCAACAACTGAACAACACAGATTAGAGAGCCTCATGATACTAAGTTGTGAAAAAGATATACCAATTGACTATAATGCAGCCATTAATCAATTTGCTTTCTCATCTGATTTATTAAAAGATAATTCAATTTTCAAATAAATAAAGTTGTGCAACATAGTTAACAAAATTTACGTATGTTATCATTTGTTATAAATTATACAAAAATGCATATAACAATACTAATAATTGTTATTAGTGAAAAATAACCAAGAATCTACTTTTATTTAAATTTTCTGGTACTTGTCTGAAGACAGAAGGTGTAAAATATTTCAATTGTGTTTCAAAATGCATGGTCAAAATGAACAAAAAACAAAATAAATTTTTTTTCAAATATTAAGTACATTAAAATTTAAAAAAATTATTAATTATAGAACTAAAACAAATTAATTGAAAGTTGAAGCGTTTTAAATTTGAATAATTATTTTTGATTTTATTTTTACCAAGCATTTTATCAAATTGTAGAATTAAATTAATTTATAATTTTATTAAATATACATATCAAAAAATGTATGTACTTTTATAGTTTTATGAATTGGTGGTGCTGAGGTTAGCACGCCACTGCCCACTAGGCAACTCAATACAACATTTTTTTGCAGGTGGGATAAATTATTTTTTTCTTCTTTGAATTGCTGTAAAATGTACAGTACGTAAATTAATTCACATTCCGGAATATTAAACTTACATTAAAAATGAGTGAAAAGTAAAGTGTTAAATGTGAAAAAATTGGTGGGTGGGTACTTATTTGAGGTAGTTGCTTCATAGGAAAAAAAAGTTCACGCCGCCACTGGGTTTGAAACATATTTTTCAACTTATCCCGGTTCTTCCATATGGTCGAAATTGTCGACGAACAGATGCCGAATTCTTTTGTAATTAACTAACCATTTTCTAAACGCCCGATTATACCGATTTTTTCGTCCAACGTAAACTGACGACGTGACATGGTGGAACGTTTACACACAACTGACGCTATTTGTAATTTTATTAACTTTAAAACACCAGAATTTGTAAGAATAATGTTTATTATTAATAAGTATGTAATCCATATCTACACAACTAAAGATAATATGTCAATGATTAATCGACCTAAATACGAAAATAGTTCGTATATTGCAGGTACTTGTTCGTAGTAACCGGAAGGTCGTTAGTCAAGTTAGCTTTATTTTACTCGTTATAGCCGATAACTCGTAATAACCATACTCGTTGTAAACGTATATTTTAACATACAATCATATGCGCACGTGCCGGGACCTAACGTTTTGCTTGTTGTAAGCAGTATCTCGTTCTAAGCGATGCTCGTTATAGTGATTTCTACTGTACTACTTTACATGTAACAATTAGCAAAATAACATTAAAAAATAATAATAAAATGAAATCATTAATCTATTGATGCTTTTGGAGAATGTCGAATATAGTTGTCCAGAACAGACATAAATTTTTGGTCATCAGGGATGGTCCGTAACCCAGACAATGATTCTAAAAATGCAATTTTTAGTAGGTAATATAATACTTGTTAAAAAACCATTTTAATAAATTATAGTCTGCCTTACCATAAATAACAGCGAATAATTATAAATCTACAAATCTTTTTTTTGTCTTGCCTTTTAAGCTAAACATTGACAATATAGAGTACTCGAAACATAATTTGATGGCTTCTCTTGTTGCAGCACTTAGGGTCAATGTCCCAACTTTCATGAGAATATAACTTTTCTGCAATAAATCATATGCACATATTTTCTGCAAATAGTTAAATAAATAAAAATATTTAATTGAACAATCCATGCTCATCTTACTTACCAAGTTTTCTTTGTGCATTAAGCTATCTGTATTGTCAACTGACAAAAGTTCTTCAGCTACTTCAAGAGCTACTAACGATAACGGGCAAAATACTAATGAACATGGTATGTATTACTGGGATTGGAAGTGCCATTGCTCTAACTCTCGAATCAACTTTCATAATGGCTTAGAGTTTATTGTCCATGTTTGCTAAGCCCTTACATATTCTAGCATTCGAATTTGCCAATAAAACTATTTGTAATGACATCTGCTTCAAAGTCAATTTATAATATTTATTATTTTTTTCAATAACTGATATTAAATTTTAATTACAATCTTTGTCATAAACTAAAATATAAATATTGTAACTCATAACATATTGTATAGATTATAGATATTTTTACTTTTTAGACATACAAATATATATGCACAAACCTTTTGTTGCAACAGATGGTTCATTTAAAGTATTATCAGTCATTATAAGATCAGCAGCATTGACAATCTCATTATTTTCAATTAAAATATCAGTTTCAGTTGCCTCATTGATAAATTAAGTAAGTGTATCTACTGCACTGTTTTCTAATATTTCAATATCATCTGAATTGCTTGAGTTAATTGCTTCATCAGAAAAGTTTAAAGTTTAAATTTGTTTATATAGTGGTATTACATTAAAGTGATAGTTTTATACAAATTTGAACTATTTGAATTTATTTTTTGTATCGAGGGTACATCATTTATTGTAGAACTTCCACTGCAAATGATAGTATGAACATCGTGACTACTATAACTTGTACTTGGGATATCATATTTTTCATTAATTGGGAAATTTGAATCGACAGCATCTAAAATAAAAATAAATATTATTTTTGTTTACCTAAGTATAAAATAAAATATTCACTTGAGTTAGGAATAGGAAGTAATTTTATTTTTGGTAACTCTAAATTATATTCTTTCATCTCATTTGATATAAGTTTTATTTTTTTAGCAGGTGCAGAATAATCTTCACTTTCCTCAGATGACTATCAGATGTTCAGACCATATTTGACTGGTTTTTCTGGCTTGATTTTCTTTATCTAATATATAGTATAGAATAATACATTTACAACATTTATGTAATATACTAAAAATTTAGTAAGATACTCACAAAAAGGTCCCGCAACTTAAGTTACTTTGTGGGTAGTGCTATCATCATTATTACAGAGCACCGTACATTGTTTGATCATTCGACTGATTTGAGTTGAGGAAAGAAATTTGTCATTCCCATCACTTTTTAAGTATGGAAACCAACACAAATCGCTCTTCACCATCCAAATGTCTGGTACATGTTGAATTTCATTTGTTTCCAAAAAAAGTACAACAGACCAAGACTTACATTCTATTGACCTATTTAGTTAACCAATTAATAAATTAGTACAAGATAATATTATGAATACATTGTTGAAAAATAATAACACAAAAAATATTTAACAACCAAAACTAATAATTATACATTATTATTATTATTTTAATTTAAAACTATATGCATAATATATACAATATATACAAAAAGTATATACAGTAAAACTTTACTGCAAATGTAATAAAAGTATAACTATTGAGGTTGTATTATTATCTGGTAAATGCATCAATTTTTCTTTGATGTCATTTATCATGCAAGACTGAAGATAACTAAGTTTTGATGATGCATGTATATTTAAAAAGGACAAGGCTTGGTAAAAAAATTGTCAAGTTTTTCAAATTTTCTCCCAACTATTAGAATGTTTCCATCAAATTTAGAAGTCACAATATTTTCTATAACTACATCGCCATTAGTCATTTTGACACAATTATCTGATTTGTTAACTTTTAATGTAAATTTGTCAGTTTTCCATTCTGTAAAATATGGTTCACACCCGTCAATCGTACATGGTCTGATTTTCAATTTACAATGCACTTTGAGTGGCCCAGTGTATAAGTTTGGTTCTACTTTATTTGTGTGGAATATTCTGTCTTTAGAATATCGTCGTACTAATTGTTACAATGGTTTTGCGCCACTTCTTAGTTTTTATTTTTTTAATGGTTGCATATAGTTCTCAAATGAAAATGCTGAAAAATTATTGAGAGAACCAAATGTTTTCACATCATCTGCCAAATGTTGAATAATATGGACATTGTGTGACATGTTTGATTTACCATAAATATTAGCAAATGATGTCACAAAATGATGTAAAACTTCCTTTGCATAATCAATAAAATCATTTGAAATATTATTTGTCAAAAGTAGCCTTATAGAAACACATAGTTCTAAAAAATGATCATAAACTTCTTTGCTGATAATATCGGTAGAAATTACAATACCCGTATACAGAAGAATTTACCTCAATTCTGTAGCCTTCCAACGACTAGCATCTCGTAATGGATGTAGTCGACTATTTTCATTGTGTACTCTTTGGAATTCAATAGGTATTTACTAACCTTGTTTATTCAACCTTTTATCTAAGACTGAAATCACACTATTAGGAAGAGCTAACTTATGGCGCTTAACTCCACCATTCCAAAACATCAACAACTTTTTCATGATGCCAATACAAATGCAATGCATGTAATCAAATGGAATACAATGAACAAGATCAAATTCAGGAATCTTAGTCAGTATAGAACACCCTAAATGATAATTAGAATCGGAGTATGATATAAAGCCATGGTGTGTTCTTAGAGGTGAGTGTAAATGAGGAAAATATACACGATTATTATCATATTCACCTAATGTTTGACATCTAACACACGCATTTTTAGCAGTATGACCTTTTAAATTTAATATAAATGATTTTGCCGGACTATCACAAATTAAAGCTTCGAGGACTATTTTCACACGTTTATTACCACACATTGCCCCAACATTTATAAGATGGCATAACTCTTTCACAAAATCCTCTAAGAACTCATTGCAGTCTTCTGGTTTGGGTTTGCCATAATAAGCGCCAATTATAAAAATATCATGTTTTTTAATTGGTAAATTAGAAAAATATCTTAGTATTGGACATATCTGACTAGGTGGATTTTTGGTGATTGGAAGTCCATCTATTCCTACTTTCAATAATAATGTAGAAGGTATAGGATCTTTATTATATCGAACTAAATTTTCAATTTCTCTACCAATTCCAAAATGATGATAAACACCACCTTTTATAGTTTTTATTACTGTTGTAGTAATTGGTGTTTTTAATAGAGTTCGAGAGTCTTTTGGCAAATGTTTAAATTCAGAGTATCAGTTAAATTAGTGAGTAAATCGTTTAAATCTGAATGAGTTATGTTATGGCGTATGGCCCAACTAGCCAATATGAACTCTAATCCTGAATCTGATTTTGTGATAGTATTATATAAAGTGTCATCATTTTTATCTGAACATTCAACACCAGAATTGCTAATTTCATCACAGGAATCATAATCAGTAATTTTAGAATTGCAATCAGGACAATTGTCATCTTCCTCGCTATACAATAAATTAGAAATCGTAATATTATTGTCTGAATTTATTTGAGTGGTTGATATATTTGCAAGTGGATTTTGTTGTGTTGAACCAGATAATATAAAATTGCTTTCATCATCCTCACTACTTGAGGGAAATAATGTTGCAATACATTGTGCAGCTTTTTTCTTACGACGATATCGACTTGATTTGGACCTAATCAATTTTAAAGATTTTAAAAAGTACTTATTATTTCAAGCACTTTTAAAATATAAATTCAATAATAATTTTAGATAATATAACACTGAACAAAAATAACTAACACAAAGTTGAAATATTTGCATTCTGCACTTACCAGTACCTACTTATAGTTCTGTAGTACATTACAGTTTACATTAAGAGGCTGTCTTAGTAAAATTAAAACGTATACAACGCTCCAGAGATGGCGTTGCGCGGGGAATCGCCGCCGTCGCGACAAGCTATAAAGGTACGTTTTCCTAGGAGCGCGTTTTTTGCGCCGCAGAAACCGATCACGTTGACGTGATAGCTGTATCTCGTCGGCGTGAGCGTAAAACGTATTACGTGGCGTAAAAGTGTTTTCCTATAAAATATAGTGGTGGCGCGTTGAACAATTCAGTTGACTACTGGAAGTGTGATCAGTGTGTAGTGTATTTGTAATAATTTATTAAGTAAATACAATATTACTAGTACAGTATTATTATTAATTACTATTATATTATTATAATTATTAATTAATAATTTTGCAATTGCAATGAATCGTCTTGAAAGAAAGAAAAAACTAATTGCACTGCTTATTCATCGACATTTAACAATCGATGACGAAGATGAAGAATATATGCTCCATGAACATTGGAATTTAAGAAAGAAAGTCAGTGAGATTTATAATAAACGAGAAAATGAGGGAATTTTCAAAATGTTGATAAATAACCACCTTGTCGATGAAGAGCAACGATTTAAAAGTTATTTCCGAGTAACTCGTGAGATGTTTGCCTACATTTTGAACCTTGTAGAAGGGGATTTGACAACTGCCTCATACAACAGAGTAAAAACACCTATAACTGCTGCGGAAAAATTGGCTCTTACTCTTAGGTAAGTGATCTATGAAAAATGATAATTCATTTTATTTAAATAATCTTTAAAATTATTTATTAAATCAGCTTACTCTCCATATAAAAAAATCATTAAGGTATATATATATGCATATAAATGTAGCTTATCATTAAATTATTATAAATAATGTTAAAAATGAAAATTATAATAAAAATTAAAATATTATTAATTTTATAAAATATTGAAAATATTACAAATCTTCATCATCTAAAATTCCCTTCATAGCATCACTAATTATGTGACTGGAAAAATTGGAAGTTTCCGAGTCAGTGCCCGCAGGGGTAAAAGTATATGGGGTAGTGCATGTAGATGATGCTGCAGATGAGTGGTAGGAATTTTCACTATCACCGTGAATAATGTTAGTGAATCCGATATTTAGTGACTGCTGGTTCAAAAGTTCCATTTCTGTTGTGATTTGAAAAATGTTTGCTTTTGTCTTAGTGGCGAGGTCCGGGCGAAATTTTTTCATAGTAGCAGCTACAGTTTTGAAAAACATGTCTGTTGCGTCTTCTTCTGGTTCTGGTGTTGTAAGCTCTTCTAAGCACTTTTTAAAATGATCCCTATCTTCCTTTTTTTCTTTTAAGTATTTATTAATATAAGCATTTTCTTTCCTTTTATTTGATTTTGGTATTTGAAAATCATCAGAGCGAGTCTTTAGACCACTTGACATCTGAGTATGTTCAGTAGGAGTGTGTACAGAAGTTATAGGAAGAGTTGATTGGTCTGACTCTTGCTCGGTTGAAACACATTCTTCCACCACTTTATCTTCTTCATCGCCAAAGCCAGTCACCAGTGCTGTAGCTAGAACTAGATGGGCCCCGGTGCAAATTTAATCTATGGGCCCTTTACATAAGCGCACATCGGGTGAATGTAGAGGTGCTGGAATAATTGATGGTACACAGATCCGTGGGGGCTCACAGTCAATACCCCTCTAATAATATAATAAACTGCGTTACAATAATTTTAAATTGTTACTTATTAATATTCTTATTTTTAAATTATAATACAAATATAATAAATTAAAACATTAATAACCTAGTTAGTAGTTAGGTATACTTCTATACTTGTATAGACAAATTAATAACTAATAAATAATAATAATAATAATGTAATTGCATTAATGTTAATATTATCGCTACTCTTTATTTATTTAATCTATTAAGCAACTATACTGTGTATAATGTAATATGTACTCAAAATATTTAAAAATAATTATATTATAATATGTTATTAAATGGGAACTGGGAGTGCTAATTTGAAATCTGAAGGTGCTATTATGATAATAACATCCTAATATCCTAGAACCCCCCTTATGTGTGCTTATGGTCCATTATTTTTCATTAATATTTAATTTAAACAATTAGGTATAAAAAACAATACAAATCAGTTATCAATATATAATTCTTTTAATTGATTTTAACACAAAAATTTTTTTTTTTCTTGCTTTAGCATTAGCGAAGTTGTCAATTATTTTTTCTATGTCAAGTTCATCAGTTCTACTTCTTTCTATATTGAGAATTGCAATATTACTAAGTCTATTTTGAGACATTGAGTTCTCAAATAATTTTTGATGAGTTTCAATTTTGAAAATGACCTCTCAGCCGAGGCCACAGTTACTGGGATTGTAAGAAATATTAAACATGCAGTTAACACATCTGGAAAACTACAAGCCATGTCGTTTTGAATAATGAAATTTATTAAGTCTCTGATATCAGATTGTTCTGGACCAATTAGTGTTGTAATTGATAAAACTTGTCTGGTAAAGTCTGAATTGATGTCAGATTTGTATTTTAATATAAAATCATAAGAGGACTTGATTATGCTTGATTCCTCAGAAATTTTTAATTTTGATGGGTTAAGAAAATCAAAAGTGTTCATCACTTCATTTAACCCAGTAAATCTATTATGTAACTGTGCCAAAGCTGTATCAATTATCGGTAAAAAGATTTTAATTTTAAAATTATCCTCTGTTACATTCAATCTTCTATCACCATCTACTTCATCAAAATATAATTTAGCATAACGTTGTCGTTTACTAACTGATTGAGTGGTAATACCCCATTTATTACACATACCTTTTGCAGTATTTAATACAGAGTCATAATTTTCACGTACATTTTCAAGTGTACCAATTGTTTGCTGAAGTAAAGAGCAAGCATTTTGTATGTTGATATCATAAGACTGCAAACATTTGGATACTGGTTGGACAGATCTTAAAATATTTTCCCAGACACACAATAATAAAATAAATTCTATATTTTCAATTTTTTTTTTGCAAAGATTTGCTTTGAATAATCTCTTCATTTTTCTTGCTAGTTAGACTAATTACTGTAAGAGTCTTCAGCACATCAACAAATCTTTCTTTAAGTGCAAATACTGCATTATGTCGAGCTTCCCAGCGTGTAGCACATACTTTTTTTAGAACCTTTTTACGAACTGCTGTTGCATTATCTTCTCCGAGAGCCAATAATGCCCATCTTGGAGCACTTCCACCAAAAAAGTTGAAAACAGATTGAACAGTTTCAAAAAATCTCATTGCTTTGTCAAGAACTCTTGGCTGCATCACAAACCACTAGGTTCAAATTGTGGGCACAACAATGAACATACATAGCATTAGGTACAATATCATTGATTTTCTTCTGTAGCCCTGAATAAATTCCACTCATCACACTTGCACCATCATAGCCCTGTCCTTTACATTTATTAATATCCAAACCCAAGTTATGAAGAAGTTGAGAAATTAGATTTTTGTAATCAACAGCTCCGTGATGATGTATTTCAAAAAATCCAAGAAATGATTCCTTAATTTTAACCAAATGGTTTTTAAAATCAATTAAGACATAGCGAATTATAACACTGACTTGTTCAATTTTAGTGATATCTTGAGTGGAGTCCATGATAATTGCAAAACAAGAACATTGCCTGATTTCATCACAAATTATTTCTTGCAAACTTGATCCCAAAATGCCGATTAATTCATTTTGTATGGTTGGGCTCAAGTACTTGATATGGTTTTCTTTATTATTCAATAATGTTTGTAAAACAGGATCAAATTCAGCCAATAGATTAACTAATCTGAGAAAATTTCCTTCAGAGTATTCTTTACACTCATTCCCACGTAATGCTGTGTTCCCTGCAGTGAGTGTTAAAATTATTTTTATTATTCTTGTTAAAATATCTCTCCAGAACTTTGCTTCTTTTGAAATTTGGTTTTCAAGTTCTTTATCAATAGTACCATTTTTTAACCAAACTGTTCTAAGTTTTGTGGCTTCTAAATGTATTAACGAATTTTGTTCATGTGATTTTACTTTTTGGGAAAGATGTTGCCAATCGTTATTACCATCAATCCATTCAGGAGTAAAACTGCTATTGCTACGATTAGCAAAAAGCCAACAAACTTCACAATAAACTTTGTCTAGTATAACAGAGTAACATAACCAAGCCCTTGGAATACGACTTCCTATTTTCGTTGACATAAAATAGTAATTAGAAGAAAATCTTCTTATCGTACCTCTTAGATTTGTACCAGGGAATTCAATATTTGGTCTACATGGGCCGAATAATAGTATGGACCTTTTAATACTATCTGTTACTTAATTATCAAAATTTCCTTTATCAGTGGGGTAACTTGACTCCAAATTCAATCCTGCAATATATTTTTTTTAATTTAACAATTTGATGAGAATTAAAATACCCAAAATAATATAATACAATAGTTACCAAAATATTACACGGAAAAACAAGCTTGTATTTGATTAAATGTTAAAACTATTTAATTTAATTTAAATTAAAACATATTGATGTAATTAAAATTGAATTAAATAAATATGGTATCTATATTGCATTTTTAAAATTCAAATTAGATATAGGTATTATGTACCTGGCAGTGTGTTTTGAGTAGAAGCAAAAACTTGGTCTTCATTAATATCTTCAAACACTTAAATTGAAAAATTGAATAAATATATATTGATACAATTAAATTCAAATTAAATATAATAATATGTACCTGGTGGTGTGTTGTGAGTGGAAGCAGGAACATGATCTTCATTAATACCTTTAAACATTTAAATTGAATTAAATAAATGTGGTACCTGTATTGTATTTTTAAAATTCAAATTAAATATAATATGTACCTGGTGGTGTGTTGTGAGTGGAAGCAGGAACAGGGTCTTCATTAATACCTTTAAACATTTAAATTGAATTAAATAAATGTAGTACCTGTTTGCATTTTTAAAATTCAAATTAAATATAATATGTACCTGGTGGTGTGTTGTGAGTGGAAGCAGGAACAGGGTCTTCATTAATACCTTTAAAAATTTAAATTGAATTAATAAATTTTGATGTAATTAAAATTGAATTAAATAAATGTGGTACCTATAATGTATTTTTAAAATTCAAATTAAATATAATATGTACCTGGTGGTATGTTGTGAGTGGAAGCAGGAACATGGTCTTCATTAATACCTTTAAACATTTAAATTGAATTAATACATATTGGTACAATTAAATTCAAATTAAACATAATATTATGTACCTACCTGGTGATATGATTGTGGTTATTAATATAATACTATGGTACCTAATCAATAGATAATGAATTTAAACTTAAAATAAACGTGATGTACCTGTTAAGTATTTTTTTATATTTTGTATTAACTAGTTTGACTATTGAGTAACCTAGTACTTACATAACATTGTAGCTGTGTATTAATACAGTAATACAACACTTCACGATAAATATCCATTTATCATGAGTTAAAAAATAATAATAAAGATGCCCACTTATTAACCTTAATAACATATCTAAGATCTAACTTATTAACTTATTATTAACCCATCTAACTGTCTCTATATTACTTAACAGTACTTACCTTTTTTAAAATCAACCGAAAAAGTTGAACAGAAAAAGTTATTTATTTTTGGCAATTTCGATATTTTTTCTTGATTTTCTCTTCGTTTTTTTCGTTTTTCGTTACCGCTAAGATGTTTTTTATTAACGGATGACATAATTAAATGATTAAAATAAGTATTTTAAGTAAAATGTAAAATTTGACAAACGTGCAAACAAATAACAACTATGCGAATGAACAATTATTATTATTTATTAATTTGGCATCAAATCATCAATGTATAATGCTACACAAAGTTGTATTATAAAACAACATTTTCGAGAATTCCTGATAAATCTAACCCGTGTACAGTCTCGAGCCGATAATAACGCACAAAATCATTTTTCCCAATAATTCTATTTTTAGTTGCAACGATAACAAGAAATCAAGTATTGACAAATATCAAATCGCAATACACCATATTCTATAAACTGTTAACCGACAACAATAACAAAGTACTAACAACATTATCAATTTATATTTATATTACTAATATTATATTATTATGATCTTATTAAAAAAATGTTGTATTATTATAGATTCTTAATTCTTATATTATTTTATTTAAGTATGGGCCCCATATTAAAAATTGAAACGTGGGGCCCCGGTGCATTGAACCGCTCGCACCGCGGTTTCTACGGCACTGATTATGTCACAATAAAAAAACTATTTGTACAATTTAATGCAAATCTCTATTCTTCTACTCCAGTTGAAAGATTATTTTCATTTTCTGGGTTCATTCATTGACCTACTACAAAACATTTATCTGACCATAAATTTGAAGAAATTAGTTTTTCTTAAAGAAAATTAATCATATTCATTTTAGTAAAAAATAATTATTACAATTTTTTTTCTATTTAATCAATTTCATGTTTTTAAATAATTGAATTACCTATCATAATATCATGTAAATATTATTGACTTAGTTAATAATTTAATTACCATAAATATTACTATTACTATACTTATGTTGCATGCACTTATTTCATAAGAAGAATAACTACTAATTGTGTGACTGTTACGTTAGACAATTAACAAATGTTTTAAATACTGTAATATAAACATGTTTTTTTATTGTGATTTATTATATGTGTAGGTTGTCTTATGCTTAATACATTAAACTTTTAAAATGAGTTAATTGTATTATAATGAATGAATAAATAAAAACATATTTTATTTATCAATGTAACTTTTAACTTTAAAATTAAAAAGTAACTTAGTTACATAACTGTAACTTGTATCCAGTTACACAACATAACAGTATCTAGTATTTTGTAACTGATTACACAGTTTTAGAGTAACTTGTAACCAGTTACAATAAATAAAGTATCTTGCCCAACCCTATAGAAAACATGATACTCTAAATGACAGTATTATAATATAGTATATTCTTTATCTAAATTAGTAAAACATATTAAATTAATTAAAAAAATATTATAAATAATATCTTAAGATATTTAAAATAATTATGATTTTCCTTTTCTAATCATATCATCCTGCCAGGCTACTTTTCCAATGCCATTAAAATACTCTAAATATTTTTCTCGGTTTCTTTTGGCTGCATCTGAACTATTTCTTGCATTATTACAATTTTGTAATGGAAAAAATTGTCTATTTACATCAATTTCTTCTAATTCTTGTGTCTCGCTATTCTCAGATGTAGGTTTGACATAGGAAGAACTGTGCTTTATAAGAAAATTATGAAGTGTGCAAATTGCTAAAACTATAAAATTTGTGTCATTCGGATTGACATTAATAGATGTCAGTAAAATGCGAAATCTATTTGCTATTAAACCAAAAGCATTTTCAACTAGGTACGTTCCTTGCCCTTGATAATCGGTAATTGTAAATCCGTCTTTCATAGTTGAGGGATTTTTGTGGAAATGGTCTTAAAATATTTTCTTCAAGACTAAATCCTTCATCTCCAATAAATATAAAATTTAGATTTTCATCACAATCCATAGGTTTTGGTAAATTAAGAGTTTGATTCTGTAATCTTCTGTAGAATGTTGTTGCTTGTATTACACCACCATCAGACATCCTACCTTGTTTTCCAACATCGACATAAATGAATTCATAATTATGATTTACAATAACCATTAGAACAACACTATAAAACTTTTTATAATTATAGTATAGTGCACCAGAACGTGCAGGTTGACAAATGCGAATATGTTTGCCATCAATACACCCTCCACAGTTGATCATTTGCCATCGATCCTTAAATCCATATGCTACTTCCTTCCAATCTTTAGATGTTTGAGGCACCTATAAAAATATAAAATTAATTAATTTTTCTTATGTATTAAGTTAACTATTATTTACAGTTACTATAAAAAATAATAATTATTTTAATAATATCATAATCTGTATTTTAGGTTTTTCAAATACCATCATCACCTCTTCGGTCTAAAAAAACTAAAAAACAGAAGATGGATGATAATGTTTCTAATTTTATGAAAAAGTGTACTGAAGCACTTGAAAACACTAATGATAACAAACCTGATGAATATGAAGCAATGGGTATTAATTTTGCAGCTAAACTGAAAAAAATGAAGCCCGAACAACAGATATATGCTGAACTGCTGTTTCAAAAAGTCTGTGCCAAAGGACTTCTGGGGCAACTACATGAGCGTTATGACATTGTTGATATATCCAATAATCAACAGACACCTCAATTGCCCAATGACCATTACACTGCAGTATCTTTCCCAAGAGAATAGAGAATATTCAAGAATATTTCAAGTATAATGGCATATCCAAATAGTAACTCATCTACAGAGTCTAGTGAATCACCAGCAACAAGTGTTCAAAGTTTTCTTTATAATTGGAATACATCAAATAATTCCACTGATGATCAATAACGTTTTTAATTATTTTATAATTTTTAAAGTATTTTTATAATATTATATTTTAATTCAAAGTCAAATTGTTACACAAAAGTCTGAAGGAAAACTATAAAGTTACTATTTATTATAATTTTAATTTTTTTATTATTTTAGTTATCAAGTTATTACCTATAAGCTTAAGGAAAAGACTTATATGGTGAATATATATTATAATGTGCAATTCTTAAATTGTTTGTGAATTTGGGTTTTACTAAATTGTATAAAGTAAATAAAGTATTATTTTTACCTTCATATATGTGTCTTTTAATACTTCATAGATAGCCCTACACGTCTCAGGTATGATATAACCAAGAGTTTGTGCAGCAATTCCTGTACTAAATTTTAAGTCCTCGTATGACCTGCCAGTAGCTAGAAACCGTAAAGTAGTTATAAGACGTTCTTCTGCAGGTATTGTCTGGCGCATCACTGTATCCTGTTTGGTTATGCGCGGTTTTAGTAAATCTAAGTAGAAAATAAATGTATCAACAAAATTTACTAACATTAATATAAAAAAATAATATAGTGAACAATTTTAATTTGTAAAACACCACTTGCCCAAGAGTCGATCAAAATCTGATTTTGCCATCCTCAAATAATTTTTCAAATCATTTGGTTCATTTTTATTCAACTCTTTTAATAATGGCATATGACCAAACAAGTCCCTTCTGGTGAGCCAGTTTTTGACCCACTTACATCTCTTTTTTCTTTTTGAGATATAATGGCATCCGACCACAAATCCTGCAGTGGCTATCAACATTTTTTTTCTCAAAGGCATATTATTATGTTTATTTATTACTCGATTTATTATTATATATCAATTATATATTTAAAATATATGAGTATAAAAACTATAAAATAACATTTATTTAACACAAATTGATAACATAACAATAATAACTGATAAACCAGCTGTAATCCGTCGTATAAATCTGCAGATCTTTCAGAACGTCTTGAAAGACCAGAGGACTAGGTCCTCACCATAAAAGTCAACGGATTTCCTCCACTAACTAGCGGACTTAATCCGCTGATGGATTCGATCCGCGAAAAGTAGCGGACTTTTATTTTCACGTTAGTGGGCACAACTTAAGACCTAGTCCGACGGATCAAATCCATTAAGGACCCAAGGATTTAATCCGTCAGACCAAATCCGTCAAAAAATCCTCTCGTGTATGTCTACCTAATATATACCGAAAAGTAATTTTGTTAATGCGCATATAATGTATTACTTCGGGTACTTTTCCGCTATCGAACTCCGCACAGTCGACTCCTCGGTATAGGCCCCTGCTGCTAATGTGTGCTCTACTATAGCTGGATTGAAAACGTCAAATTTTCACGATCGACCTGCGTAAAGCCGATACCACACGATTCTATTACGATATCGTACTCTGCACGTGTCAGGGCGTTTCGATATACGTATATTTCAATTTAAAAAATCACCGACTGCGATACGGCTCTTTTTGATCGGCGCACAAGTTATACTTTCCGCGTGCAAAGATGAAAAACTGCGATACGATTTACACGATGTACGTACTTCATATAAACGCGCGGAGAGCAGGTCACGATATTATATATTTGTATAGTTAGTAGGTATATAATGAGTTGTGTTTATGATTACCTATAAATTATAATATTATAAACATGTCGTAATTTTGCGTATTTAATACCTATAGAGTAGCGGTAGTACATCGTTTATGCATCATTATATTGTTTGTTCTGATCTATCGACGATTAATCGATTTTTGAGTCATGCATCGCCGAAATTGTAAGTTGTTTCCTAAATTTGAAGCTAATTATTATTAATCAATTTTCAAATAACGTGTAAGTTTATCTGTTTAAATATATTATATATTATTAGTGTTATTATTTAAATTTGTTAATATTTTTATACCTTTATCTATATATTGTTTCATATGCGTTGAACGATAATCGGCGATACAGTATTATCTATGAATGTATCATATATTCGACGACTTACACGGTGCAGTCACTGTTACTTAGCTCGCGACACTACCGTGTCGCTGGATGATACACAAACAATGCATTTTATGTAAACGCATTATTCGCGGTTACACGTTTTTACGCCTAATTTGTACTGCAGTTATCACATTGCGTTATTAGATTTTCGCGATTTGAATGTCTTTTATTCGCCGTGTGTACTGAGGAAACCGTCTTTATGATTTACACATACGAGGTCCGATACGAAAATTATTGTCAAGCTTATTATAAAAGACAAAAGAATTTTAAAAAGCTTTTTATGAACGAAAAAGCTCGGTTTTGTGCTTTTGCCATTTCATATATTAACCTCATCACATTTGTTCACGACCGTTTTTCACTTTAGTATGTCTTCGTTATTTCTATATGGAACACAACATTTCTTATGCTATGGAATATTGCAATTTTCGAAAAAAATTTTAATTTTCCGATTTTCCATTAAGCATTAAGTAAAAAATCGTGGAGGTCTAATTTTTGGGCGCTCGCCTTAAGATTAGGTCTAATTAAGATCTAGAGAATTATTTGAGATAATATATACGTCTATATAAAAAGGCTTTTTTACACACACGACGACGACGACGGTAGCAAATCCTTTTAACAGTATTATTATTACAATATATACCATATTATTACACTTTACGGCTAACGTACCCATACACGAAAACGATCGCCGCCGAAGGTTGTTATGTGCCGGCGTGTTGGTATGGATGCTTCAGCTATATTCCCACTAGGAGCTATAAAATCTCCCGTTTTTACTCAAAATGTCCCTTCGGTGCCGCCATCTAGCGAATTATACATTTTTTTCATAATTATCTCAGTGCTAAAATATAAATCTACAACACTTTGTGATACTATTTAGTATCTAGAGTTTAGACACTAGTTGAACACTATTTAGTATTTAGTAATTAATATTTAGTATTAACTAATATTGTACTACAACTACACGATTACAACCGTCTACTTTTATATTTTGTTAAGCTTGATATATAAATATTTATAAATACAAACTTAACTTTCTGTACTCAGTCTCAGTAGCTTTTAACTGCTTTTGCCAAGACCTTTGGTTGACTACCTATGTGTATGTTTATTACCTACAAGTTACAACTAACTCCAAATATTTATTTAAATGGACCACACACCTTGTACCTATGTATATTGCACACAAATACAGAATTTAACTTTACTGATATCAATATTTATTGATTTAAAAATTACATCAGTCATAAATTATTATTATAATAACAATTTATTTTACATAGGTATTTAATACAATAGTAACACTTTTATATATTTGAAAACTAAAATAAAAACTTCAAAAGTAACGTTAGACTTTACACTGTTAACAAATATCACAAATTTAAATTTAAAATATTTAATAGTTTAATACAATAGTAACACTTTTATATATTTGAAAACTAAAATAAAAACTTCAAAAGTAACGTTAGACTTTACACTGTTAACAAATATCACAAATTTAAATTTAAAATATTTAATAGTTTAATACAATAGTAACACTTTTATATATTTGAAAACTAAAATAAAAACTTCAAAAGTAACGTTAGACTTTACACTGTTAACAAATATCACAAATTTAAATTTAAAATATTTAATAGTTTAATACAATAGTAACACTTTTATATATTTGAAAACTAAAATAAAAACTTCAAAAGTAACGTTAGACTTTACACTCTTAACAAATATCACAAATTAAAATTTAAAACATTTAATATTAAAAATAACATTTAAAAAAAATTCTTTTAGTCTTTTTTGTAGATATTCTGGTTATGTAACTGTATATGCTCATTTGTTACCTTGAAATCTGCACTAGTTTGGTTTTTGTCTTGAAATGAGGAACGGATTATAGTAACCGCATTGACAGTGTTGTCTCCAAGTCGGTTTCTCTTCTTGGTCTTTACATCATTTAAAATAGAAAATATTCGCTCAGCTGAGGCATTACTATGTGGCAAGGTCAAAACTAGTTTTGCTAAGGTGCAAATGTTGGAAAATTTTAAAATGTCACTAAAAAAATCTTTTGCTGTACTTACCTCCTGCCAAAATTCTGGGATACCTAAGTTTTTTAATTTTATTAGTTGTTCTTCGCTGTAGAAATATAACATTTCACGCCATTCTTCTACAGCTTTATTTTTGTCAATAAAGTGTTTAAATGTTTCCCTTGTTAATGGTAAATCTCTGACCATATTCCTTTTAGTAGGATCAAGACATATATTTGGATCTAAAAATTCAAATTCTTTGAAAAATTGATTATAGATTGGAAGTCTTATAGCTATTTCCTCAGCAGCTTTAATATAAAAAGTCAAGCATGTATTTTTAAAATCAATAATAATTGTTCTGGGAAGAAGTTTGATAAAATCTTCACACTCTGAACCAACAAATATTTCAGACACTGGTAAATAAATATTGGGATTAGAAAATGAAATTTTACCTATTTCATCAGTTACAAGAAATTCCGGTTTAATAAAATTTTGGGCAAGTGTTTTCAAGAGTCTAATTGAATGTCTGTAGATTTCGTGGATAATAATATTTTTAGTTTGAAACATGGCATTAAATGAGTTAAAAAAATTTAAAGAATATTTTAAAAAATAAAAATATGCTTTGACTACATTGTTATTTAAAGTATCTAAAATTGTTTCTGCGCTTTTTAAGTGATCTTCATTAACTGCTAAAAGAAAATAATGTGTTAAACTATTCCAGCATTCTAACATCCTTACTACACATTGGTGCATCGCCAACCATCTAGTGTCTGCTAGCTTCAATACTTTTTTTTTTTCTTCGCCAAAAAACTGTTGGATTTCTTGGAGAATTGCAGTGCGTTTAGCACTACCTGAAATATAAGTTGCTACCTGAAAATAAAAACATAGATTTTACATTTTTAATTTTTTTGAATATTAAGCCTTCTAAAAAAATGAATATACAAAAATATGCTATTAACTTAATAATTACCAATCTAATTAAATCTTCAGGTGATCGAGGTAGTTTTGCTGTTGCTTTGCTAGCAACTAGAGCAGCGGAGTGACAAATACACTGCATTAGAACAAGATTTGGGAGATCATTTTTTAAATGTGCAAAAAATGAGTTATTTTTTCCAACCATTACGTTGGCACCATCACTCGCTACTCCAACTAAATTTGTTAATGGAATTTTTTTTGTACTCAAACACATTTTAAATTCTTCACATATTTTTATTGCACTGCAGTCTGTAGCATTTATCTTAACTAATTCTAATAATCTAGTATGCATAGTTCCATAGTTAGGATGAACATAATTTACTAGAACACAAAGAAATTTTCTAGAACAGATGTCTGTGCTTTCATCTACCAGCACAGAAAAGGGACATTTACGAATAATATTTATTGTCTCTTCAATTTCGACAGGTGCGAGAATATTGTTTATTATGCTAGTACATTTTTTTCGATGCAATTGAATACCCTGAGCGATTTTTGAATCATAAAATATATCATGTAAGATAGGCGTCAAAGTATCAACCGCTTGAAACGCAACATTATGATTTGCAAAAAAAGCAGCTAACTTAATTTCTGCACGTTTGACATCATTATCTAATTTTATTTTTTCTACAGATTTAGAATTTTGTGAGAAAACGTTCAGATTTGGTGTTCCCCTCAATCCCTTTACGTTTAATATATGTTTTTTCCCTAGACTATGCTTCTCTAGCTCACTTTTTCCACACACAAGTATAACATTGCAAGCTTTACATTTGCATTTAGTCTTGTCATCAGGTAATTCTTGAAGCCAACACTTAAAATCTTTTAATTTTAACCATTCATGTCTAAATAATTTAGTCTGTACTCTCTTTTTTTCCTCTTTGGTTAGTTCATTGCGTTGAGATCTTTTTTTTTTCGGAGTCAATGGTCCAGTTTGAGATTCTTGATTTTGATCAGAATCAGAGTCCATATTTTATAATTTTTAAAATTTTAGAATTTAAATAATTATTAGTTAATCCAAGTTAACACTTAAAAAGATTAACGAAACACATAATCATTTAATCTGTTATCATCGATGATCACGGAGTACGGACTAAGATATTATATCTATCTTATTAGTTATTAATTATTATATATAGTCCGTGTCGATGATTGACATAAAATTTGATATCAAAATATGTACCCAAACAACTTACTACGGTTTATAACAACGAAGATAGCAAAGATAATACAATCTTTATTATCTATAGGTGTTATAGAATAAATACAGATTTAGGTATAGGATATTATATCACAGAATAAAATAATAAAAATAATAATTTTATTCTGTGATTATATTATTATGTGATAACTAATAAGGCTATTGTTCGAAATTGCCGCCGTTTTTATCACGGCCTCTGCAACCGGTAACAAAAAAATAATTTTATAAAATTATTAAAAACCTACAAAATATATACAATCACAAAATTTCCCGTTTACAAGTCATTTTTGCTTTAGTTTCCCTGCATTCCCGTTTAGTAAAATTTCAACCAAATTTCCCTGCATTCCGGGAAATTCCCTTCAACATACCATCACCGCGGCACTGCCGCGGTCTACGTTATGCGCTGATGCGTGTCGTTATATCGGTGCCTGCCTACCTATAACAACATGGCAATAATAATAATATCTTAAATATACGAAATATGCACGTGCGTGCACCGTTTTCCATTGACACCGTAATATTATAATATTATCGCATACATAACACGCGTATAGGTACACCGTCACCGCACATAGTTATTTAGACGGTTGCCATGGGGGAGGGGGAGTTTTCGTACGAAAAAAAAAGAGTTAAAATAAAATATCGGGTTGCGCGACGTCGCACGCACTTGCATAATTCACTCGTGTGTGCGGGTACGCGATTTACATACGTTTTTCACGGCCCCGTCCGTATGTGTGCGTTTTTGGAGTATTTTCCAGCCGGGTTGATGCCACTGATTTTCTGGGCCAGTCGTTTTTTCCCGATCAGTGACGATATATTTTTGATTCGCCGACCGAACACTATTATAATAATATTATAATATCGATATCTACGTGTTTGACACTGCGGCGCACCCAACCGCCGAATATGCATATAAAACGATGCGCTTGGCTTAATGACTTGGTTTCGAGAAACTAAATAATATTATGTTACTAATTCACAGGGCTTATTCTAAAGCGCAGTTGGGCTTACTTTGCGTATTTGGAAAAGCTAGATGCGCACTTGATAATCATTTTTTGCGTAATTGATTATAAATCAATGAAAATACTAAACTATGTTTATTATTAGAAGTGGTATGTAAGATCCAACTTTTTGGAGTTTGGGTTTTCTTAGAATACGTAATACCATTGATTATAAATACTTACATCTAAATACTTGTATTTGTAATCAATGGTAATACCGAATACCGATAATATTTCGTATGATATTTATAATTATTATAGATTTATATTTTATATTATGCCGGCAGTACACATTCGCCGAAGTGAGGCAAGGCGACGTTCGGCTGTTCTCGCGATATACTTGCGTATTCGTTATCGTGTATAAATTTTGTTTTTGTCATTTATTTTTACATTTTGTGAAAAACGTTCACTGAACAACGGCAACCAGCAGCGATACGCGACGTATTTTCAGTAAAACGTAAGTATATACAAATCAATAAAATTTCAAATATACAATATAAAAAAAATTATTTATATGCTAAAAATAAAAAGGTAGATTATCATCAATTCCCGTATGTTATTGCAATTTTTTTTTTATGTATAGAATATTTTAATCTGTAAATTGCTATGTCCTTATAAGCTAGAGAAATATTTTCAAAATAATAAATCCAATTAAACCAAACTATGAACATCTAATTGTAGATATTAGGTACTTACTCGTAAGTCGTAAATCGTAATAGGTAATAACCAATCAGGAATAAATTTGTTTTTTTTAGGCTATGGCTAAACGAAACAATAATATGAATGACTCATTAACTAAATGGTTATCATCGGTAAACCCTTCATGCCTACCAAATACTAATACCAGTATTACAACCACGATCGATGTCACAACTACAACCAAAATCTCTAATGTCACTACTACAACGAAAATCTCTAATTTCACTACTACTAGTACTGCTAGTGATATTACAACGATAATTTCAAGTAAACCTACCGTAAAAAATAATTCTGAAACATTTCAGCATATGCACCGACACGGAAAACATTATATTAAATGCATTGCTTGTAATAAATATCCTGATATCGTAAAAAAACATACAATAAAGTCACAAATACCAAAAATAACTCAAGATCTCGGCGCTTTATTTAGACAAGAAGTAATTGATAACCATTTAACAAAACCGTATCATACAATCAGTATAAAAATGCTACGTCTTTCTACGTCGCCTAATTCTATAGTTCAACAATCTACCCAAATGGGTCGTGCTATTTTAAAGGCTAATGAAAAACTCGGGGATAAAATTGGTTCACTAATGATACATACGTATGGGGATGCTAAAAAATTAACTCTGAGTGCATATACATATCCTATGAGAGTAATAACTGGTCAAATGGCTTCTAACTTTACTTTTAATGAATTAAATGAAAATAATACGTATGATTTTCAATATTTGACTCCAGCGTCACATAAAGAATTCCTTCAGTGTATTGTGAAAAGTTATAAAAAAACATTTTCGGATAAATTAATTTCAGAAACAATATCTATGTCATTGCGTTGCGATGGATCGGTGGATCGTTCACAGATAGATAAAATTTATATAATACTTAAAACAGTATCCTCAAAAGGAATTGAAGAGCAGTATTTTTTGGGCGCAGGGCAAGTTGAACAAAGAGGTGCTGAGGGAATTTTGGACGCTATTGAAACAGCTTGTATAAATAACGTAGGTCATGATGTTACCGAATATATTTTTAAAAATATATCATCGATTGTTACTGATGGTGCTGCAGTTAATATTGGTAGTAAAGGAGGTTTATGGACATTGGTTGAAAACAAATGGAGAAATAATTCAAATAAAAGTAATGTACCATTAATTAAGATTTGGTGTGCTGTTCATCGGTCAAATCTTGCATGGAAAGATGTAAGTTCTACCGTAGCAGAAGTATCTCATATCGTAAGCAAGTTGTCAGGAATTTCTGCTTTTTTCCACAACTCAGCACTTCGAACTAGAGAACTACAACAACTGTCTAAGGAAAATAATTTGCAGCTAATAAGGATACCAAAATTTTTTCAAGTGCGATGGACAGAGTTTTCTTTTAATTTAGTTAACTCAATATTAATTTCATGGAAAGCTCTAGTTATATATATGCAAAATTCCAAAGAGAAAGAGTCCAATGGATTTTTATTATTATTAACTAATAAAGACACTATTTTTTTATTAGCATTTTTGGCAGATGTATTGGCCATTTTTAGTCGTTATCAACAAACTATTCAAAGTGATAAAATAACAGTCTTGGATCTTGTTAAACATACTGAGTCAGTTATAAACAAAATTAAATCATTGAGTTCGATTAATTTAGTTGGAGGTTGGGTAGATGTACTCGAAGATGAACTTAAAGGTACTGATGGGAAAGCTCTAAAAGATATAAAATTAATTGATTTTCAAGAAAAACGAAAACACAGGCATAATTTGTATGTAACTGAAAATAGATCTGTAAGTGCTATATGCCATGAAATAGTAGAAACTTTGGCTAATTTTTTGCAAGACCGCATAGACATTGATGAATATTTTGTTAGAACTATTAAACCTGTTGCTAACCTTGATTGCAATGCTAACATCAAGAATGTATTTGACGTTTTGGGCAAGGATTTAGATTTAGCTGATCTAAATATGGAGTATGCCGATTTAATGGAACATGATAGATTAGAAGAGATACAGCAAATGCCATTGCCTAAATTAGTACAATATTTATCTGGGTCCGACGAATTTAAAAATATTACCATTTTACTTGCTCGCGTGATTGCTGCAAAACCTCACAGCGCTGACGTTGAACGATTAATTAGTAAAAGTAACATTCTTAAGTCAATTAATCGTCAAAGTTTACATGTAGAAACAGAAAATGAATATCTTTTTATTCATTTTAACATGCCTGTTCTTCAAAATTGGGACCCAAGACCAGCAATCCAAATATGGTTGAACCAACATGAACGCCGCATAAAAGATACACCTAAAGCCAAAGAACAGGAATGGTTTAACGGGATATTTTTGGAAGCGAAAAAAAGAAAATTTGATGACCAAACTGAAGATCAAACTGAACAAAAAATTAAAAAAAGAATGTTCTAACATTGTGCTAAGTAGCTAAGTATTATGTATATAAATATTATTTTAAAAAGTAAAAAGAATATTAATTAAAATAAAATGTCTTAAACGTGAATGTTGATGTTATTTTTTTATAATAGGTTAAATTTTAAATTATTCCACATTGAAACTAAACATGTTATCATTTTTAGCTATAGTTTGATATTATATTTCGAGATTATTACTGTTCTATTTATATAGGCTTATTTTTAAAAATGCGTAGTTGATAAAAATCCTTAGAATAAGCCCTGCTAATTCAAAAACGGTACGACAGTTATTCGGTAGATCACGCAGTTCGATTGGAAGAAATAAATCAAATCAGGAAATCTGTCTAAAATTTAATTCGATTAATAAGATTACCTAATAATTTTGATAAGTCAAATGTTGTGTACACAGCAGTAATTATGCCGAGGGCCCGCGATAGATCGCTAAAATATTTTCAAGGCCTATCAATATAATATTATATTGGAATTCTATACGTCACTATAATATAGTAGCGTTTAATCGATGGCCGTTACGACACATTTCAGAAAAATTATTTTTAACGGTGTATAGCTACATAATATGCGAGATAAGAAATTAGAAAACGTAATATATTTTAAATTTCGTGTTGATTGATTCGCCCACGTGTCATTTATCTCACGTACATAATATATGATTTATGATCTGATTATATAAATGGCAGGGCCTCGGAATCGAACGAGACATGGTTGTGTTGCAGAGATTTATTAGCTCTTTTATAGGTATATAGTATTGTTGCTTGCCGCCTGAATGCTTGATCTATTTGAGACTTAACCTTTAAGATAGATCACAATTGATTGCAATTACGGTTTTAACGTCAAAGTGAGTGGTGTATGACCCGATTGTAAAATGCTCTTTCAACCGTCTCTTAAATCAACTAAATTGTCTTACGAGCTCCACGGTAGGATCCTCTATTTCATAATTTACAATGCTCGAGGGCCGTCGGTATAGATATCTATAGATATTCAATTATAGCAATAAATTTACAAATAGATGTATCTTTGAATTAATAAGTTACTAAACCAATCACTGTTGTTTTAATGACCTTATAGTGTTTCGATGGCTTTATTCGTGTAAATATTGGTCAAACGTGTTTTCCTAATTGGGAAGCACAATAATCGTATTGAAATAAAATCGTATTTTTTCAATAGGAACACAAAGACATAATATTTATAAAAACTCGTTATACTCGATATTTAGTGATTACTGCATATTACCCATCAGGGTCCACGACAATTCCGTCCTATCGTTACGTCACTGGTTCTGTGATTTGTTATAGTTTTTCAGTACGTCAAAATCGTCCAGTATAGGGATACCCATGTAAGAACGCGTATTGAATGTTTTCCATAGTTCACTATATAACTTATATCGTGTACGACATGCCAGATGAGTAGACGACACTGTAGCCAGGTAACTAATTTTTCCGAACACTATTTAATTGTTATAATAATCGTATTTGAAAAATCGAGACGATATTTATTGAATCGCGGTCGATTCCGTTTGTCGTCTGTGTTCCCGTAGCCACACGCACCCTGTACGTACGGATAGCGATATTCATCTTATTACAGTATGTCCCAAAAGTCCCGTATCACCCTTAATATCTCCATGTAAAATCATTATATTTAAACGCGGTTTTTTTTACAGTACTAAGTATGAAAATTCTGATTGAATGGCATAAAATTCATTTTTTTTTTTTTTTTAATTCAAAAATTTTCAAAAAATTTTTTTACGCATTTAAGAATTTAAAATTTTTAAGATAGCCATTTTGTTGAACATATTTTTTAAAACAGTTCAAAAAAAAAAAATACTAAAATTAAATAAAAATTGACCAAGTTAGAGCAAGTTATGTTTTTGAATAATTGGTAAAAAAATCAATTATTGTTTCACATTTCAATAATGAAATATCTAATTTCAACACACGACAATACTTTTGCGTTCCTAATTAAAGTTTTGATTTGAATAGAAATAAAAATAGCCGTGTTATATCGTTTGCTGAACAGTGAAACTGGTTACCTATTTTTAAGTATTTTAATTATCATGAAGTGAACCTAAAGTTACGGTATTGGACATAATCATACAGTTATAATTAATGCGATTTATAATAAAGATAGAGCTAGTTGAGTAGAGTATGTTTATAAATAATTGTAATAATAGTTATGTAGGTATGCTGTTTTTAATGGTAATCTGTAAACATCTAATTATTAGTGAAGTTTTTAGGAAAGATTAAAATTAAAATTCAGATAATATTTTTAAACTTGATTGCTAATATAAAAAAAGATTTTATTACATAAAAACGAAAATAATTCATTACATTTTTATTTTTATAAATGTTCGAAATGACCTCCATTATTTGCAACACAGAGTTGAAGTTTTTCGACCCAAGCGTTCTTAACATTTCCTAATGTCTCGGGTAAGATATTTTGAATATTTTGTTCAATTTTATGACGAAGATCAGGCAATGAACACGACGGATACACAACCCGAGTAACATTTTTGGTTCAGGGAGAGTTCAGCTTATAGAACCATTTAAAGTGCTGAGTACCGTGTATATTTCCTTCACTGCATGGTGTTTATAGTCTATTTGAATACCGAAAATTAACATGGAGAACACGGTGTGTTATGAGTGCAAAGATAGTTCAAACACCGAACTAAAGAAAAACATTTAACTGTGCATGGATCAGTTCAGACATCGTGTAAACTCAAAAATTTGAACGGTGCATTCTCCGTGCAATGGTTTATTCAGCTACAGTGCAAATTAAAATAAATTAACAGTGCATTGTCTGTTCAATGGTAAGATCAAGCACAGTGCCATAGTAATTATATTGAACAGTGCACAGGTCGGTTCTGGTACAGTGCTAAAGGACAGTAGCGTATTTATTGGGGAGGGGTCCTCCCCTAAGATGTATACTTATTATTGATTACCTATTTAATTTTTACTTTTATATTTGAATGATTTTAAAGTGAGGTATTTAATATCCCCCTCCCTCAAAAAAATAAAATGGTTCACAGCTATACCATAGAAATGTAACACAGTCACAGTTGTACATATCTTATAATCGGTCCATGCACCGAATCACAAAATCGTGCAGACCATTTCTGAGGTATATTATGAGATGACATTATAATAATAATAGCATCTTTAAAACTAGATTTATATCCACAATTATTATTAATGATAATTTATTAAGTTATTAAAATACATTTTAACTATTAATTATTTTAATAATTATATATAATCTCTATTTCCTTTCAGATATCCTTATACAGGTAAAACCAATTACCCTCAGTCTTCTATCTAAAATTTTCTTCAAAGTCCCGCCCTTCCACACTCGTACATCTGCCATTGTATTTTCTTAAATAACTCCCCAATTATCTAACTCCTGTGCACTGCAAATCATGATTAATATTTTGCTATCCATTTTATGTGATATTACTATATTTAATAGCCAGTAATAGGTTGCATACATGTGAACAATAAGATACTATTTACTGATATGAAGTATACTTGGCAAGTACAAAATTAGAAACTAATTAATAAAATACTTAAAAAACTAGTTGTTATAAACATTTTTGTAGAAATATATAAAAAAAAATTATGTATCATAATAAAAAAATGATGCTTTGGAATACTAAGCAATTTCTAATGAAAGTAAAAACAAACTTGTATAGGTATAATATAATATAAACATTAAAAGCAAATAAAATACTGCATGTAGGCCAAATCAATATTTATTCTTTTGGTTTTGAATGCCTTAAATAGTTATCAATAACTTTTTTAAACGTGTTTTCGTCCTCAATAGTAGATCTTAACCCAGATAAAGCATCTAAAATTTAAAAAAAAAGCTATTTAGTTCACTTTATAAATATTAGATATTCATTTTATAGTTAAAAATATTTAATATCTGCAGTATAATAATCAATGTATTGTTGATTGATATTTCTTAATAGGGGTATATTACCTATAACTATAAGTACTATAAAAAATTAAAAAAATTAAATTTATAAATATATACATAAGTAGGTACCATAAATAATCTGATACAAGCCCAAGTTTGAGAACTTCTTCTTTGTTTTTCCATGATAACTATAGTGGTACAAGATATTTTTCTCAAAACATAAATCAATAGCAGTTCTAATGGCTGCACTAAGTGGTAATCTACCAACTTTTAAATAAATATATGATTTCTGAAATAATAAAAATTTATTATAACCAGGTATAATAAAATTGTATGATGCCTAAATATACATTCATTGATAATTTAAATATATACAAAGATTTTATCAATAACACAATTTATACTCACTAAATCTTCTTTATTTTTTCCAACATCATTTATATCATTACTATTGATAAGATTTTCAACAGTTAAAAGATCATCTTCACTTTTTACTGGAATTAAATCAAAAAATGGTGAAGGTATTGTTGGGATTGGTATAGCTAAAGCTCTTAAGCGACTGTCAGCGGTCATAATAGTATTCAGCTTTTTATCAATCTGCTGAAGAGCCGCACATATACGTGTATTAGATCCATTTTAAGTAAATACTTGATTCATCAATTGCTGATCCCTTTTTTTGCACTGATCTGATTGTTTTATTATTAATTGTTTTATAGCATCAACATTTTTGCAACAGCAATCTATAATTATAATTGATTTTATCAAGTTAATTAAAAAAATAATATATATTATGTACCCATGTGTATGAGACAAATGTTAACTATTATAATTTAGAGTTACTGAGGTAGTTAGGTATGGAAATATAGACTAGTATACACTCAACAGACACCATAATTACAAAATTAAATTAATTAATTTATATACCTCTAGAAATGGAATCCACTCCAATCATAACATTCTGCTCTTGGTCATCTGATGGTTCTATAATGTAGTCACTAGATTTAGCTGACGATAAAAATTCTAATAGATCTTGCTCGTTGTTTTCAGTGTTATTACCATTAAACAAAACATCTAAATCATTAAATATTATTATTTGTACTTTCATGATAATGATAGTAAATATTTATAAAATATTACCAGCGGAGACACCATGTGAGTAAGAATCTATTGGCTTTATGTACTCAATATTTGAAGTTACAACTTTCTGTGATGACTGCAGAGTAGATTCAATATCAGTTAATGACTGAGAAGGCGAAACAGCATGAAATAATTGAGGAGATGATGGCATATCATGTGACAACTTAGGAGATAGTATATCAGGTAAAGATTTAGGAGATTCCACATCAAATAAAGATTGATCGGTTGACCCATCATGTAGAGGAGAACCCATCATAGGTGGCAATGTATGATTAGTACTTGTCATTGTATTTGGACTAATTGTAGTTGTGCAAATCTGTGATTCATGAGAATTATTTTGTTGTTTTAAAGATGTAGCTTGAGGTTGAGATGTAGAAGTAATCGCAATCGATGTAGGTGGAGTTGGAAACAATGGTAAATCATATTTATTTAGTAAGTTAGAACTTGTAGTTGTTGAGAAAATTGTTTTTGTGTTTTTAATTTTTTTTTGTGGGACTTCTTGAGTAAATACTTTAGTGGGAATTCTTTTTCTTGTGTTTAAATCATTAGTCTCTATTTCACTGTCTTCATTTCCAGACCATGCTTTTGCTACACGTCGAGCTTGCATTTCATTATCTAATATAATAATAAAAAATATATTAAGTATATATTTAATTAAAATTAATAACATTAAAAAAATTGAATATTCTCACCGTCCCTAAATAGTTTAGAAATACTTTAAGAGTTAAACAATGTATAAATTATGCTATGTAAAAATATACTTACTAAATGGTCCAGCTACTTTTTCTATATTATAGTATCTACCATCATGTGCATTTGGTGTCATACATTGCAATATCATTTTAGTTACTCGTGATGGTCCAAAATATTTATCTTCTTTATCACTCTTAGTAAATGGAAACCAACATGTGCTTTTATTATTGGTTAATGTAGTCCAATTACATGGAACATGTTGTATTTCATCAGTATCCAAGAAGATGACAACTAACCACGACCTAAAATAAATTTAATTATTAATAATAGTAATTACCTATATAATATTATAGATTCAAGTACCTATATAATATGTATATATTTTCATTTATATTTCATGGACAAAAGGAATAGTTAATGAAGAATAGTTATCTATTGGTAAACGAACAAGTTTCATTTTTACTTGTCCAATATCCCATGCTTGGAGATGTCCTAATTGATTTACTATTTGTATACCAAACATTGATGAAGAACAAGGATTATGGAAAAAGTCATTAAACTTTTCATAACACCTTCCAATAACTATTGTTGATTGATCTGATTTTTTTGTAGCTATGTTTTCAATTTCTACTATATTTCCATTAAACATTTTCACACAATTGTTGGCGTCATCTATTTTTAATACTAAACCATCCAATGTTCTCCATCCAGAATATTGAGGTGTACATGAATCATCCACCATTGGTCTGTTTTTTTCTTTACAATGAGTATTTATTGGACCACAGAAAGATTTTAAATCTTCAGGATTAGACTTTTCATAATCATAATTTAACCGTCTTTCTGAATAACGTTGAATTAATTGTTGTAAGGGTTTCATTCCAGTTTTAATTTTTTTTTTGAGAGGTTGCATAAAATTCTCATATGGAAATGCTGAAGTGTAATTTAATGAACCAAATTTTTTTGCATCATCTGCTAAATGGAGAGTAGAATGTATGTTGTGGGACATGAACATTTCACCATATATGCATTTAAATGAAGTAACAAAATATATTAAAAGTTGTTTGGCATAATCATTGAGTTCATTAGTTATATTTTTTTTTAATAAAATGCGTATAGCAATAGATAATGCTAAAAAATTATTGTATGTATCTTTACTAAGTATATCTTTGAATACAATAATACCAGTATAAAGTAAGCACTGACGTAATTCAGTTGCTTTCCAGCGATTGGCATCTCGTAATGGATGTCTTCGACTATTTTGTTTTCTTTGAAATTCATTTGGGATGTATTTAGATAAATGTATTAATTTTTCATCAATCACATCAATTAAATTAGATGGTAGTGTTTCATTATGTTTAGGTGAACCTATCCAAAACAACAATAATTTTTTCATCACCCCGATGCATATGCAATGCATGTAATCAAATGGTATATCTAAAACAAGATTAAAATTAGGAATTTCCGTCATTATTGTAGGCCTAATATGGTACTCATTGTCAGTATAAGAAATAAATTCTTCATGAGTTCTTAAATTTGAATCAAAATCTGGAAAATATACTCTGTAATGAGCCCATTTACCAACAGAATAACAACGTGGACATGAATGTTTCCCCGTATGTCCTCTTATGTTCAAAACAAATGCTTTTGCAGGAGCATCACAAATAACAGCTTGAAGTGAAACTTTTATCTCTTTTCCCTTGATTATCACACCTTCAGCAAACATTTTTATATCATTCACAAAATCTTCTAAAAACTCATTTGAATCTGCAGGCTTACTTTTTCCATAATAGGCCCCAATAATAAACACTTTTTGTTTTTTAAAAGTAATATTAGTGAAATGCCCTAAGATAGGCCATAATTCACTTGATGGATTTTTACAAACAGGCAAACCATCAATGCCAACTAATAAGTTCAAAACGCTTGGAATATTTTGATTAATTTCAACTAATTCTTCAATTTCTTCTTTAATCCCAAAATGGTGATATATTCCACCTCCTATATTTTTAACTATAGTAGTTGTAGGAGTTTTTAATAAAGTCCTTGCATCTTTAGGTAGCTCTGAAAATGCAGGTAATTTTAATAAACTTTTAAGTAGATCATTTAATGCACAGTGTGTAATGTCATGGCGAATAGCCCAATTTGCTATAATATGTCTTAGATTTGGTGCTTGTTTAGAATCTGATGATGAGCTATCCAAGCTCAACTCAAATTCATTTAATTGTTCAACTATAGGTTCTTGGTGATCTAGTTCGTCAGTAGAATTAGTATTTTGAGAGGTGTTAACTATGGGTGTAACATCAATTTGTGATTGAGGAGGTACAGGAGTTTTAATACCTGATAATAAACCAACTTCCATTGAATCATCATCAGAACTTGATGTGGAAAATAATAAAGATGTTTGGACTTCAGCTCTTTTACGGCGACGATAGCGAGAACTTTTATTAACTTTTAATTGCTTGAACATGATTAAATATCATGAAAATATAAACCTATTAATTATTCAAAATTGAAAAAACTTACATGTTTGTTTATATACTAGTAGATTGAAATCGTGAATTAATCTAGAAAAAAAATGTAGGTATTTAAATTAAATCATAAAAATTAGAAAAAGTAAAATAAATCTATAAATTGTTGTAAATTAGGTATTATATATTATATTTCTAAAAATAAGGTGAATATAAATCCACATTTACCAACATGTTACATAGTTACATATTTTCGGGAATGTAATAAAGTTAATAAATGTTATAATTAAGCTAAAATGTAATATATAAAATGTAGAAAATGTTTAGGAAATTTTGCAATTGGAAAACAGTTTTGATAAATAGATAACTATTACAGTTAATAAATAGTGTAATCACTTCATCAACAAATTATGTCATTATGCACTACAGTCAGTGTTGAGTTCAGATAGCAAAAATAATATCTAGATAAATATTACATTGTAATATATTTTTGTATCTTAATAATAGTTAAGTTTTTTTTAATAATGTTTGACATGCTATTGAATTCTTGACTAAGTAACGTGATTATTTTGTATCAAATATTATATATTAAAGAATAAGAATTAATAAGTAACATTGTTAAAATAAGTACAAAAATATATGTTATTAATACAACTTTGGTTCTTTATTAAAATATACCTAACATAAAAAATTAAATAAGAATTCAATTATTGAGGGTAATCATGCCAGAAAATGTTAATAATTTTGTACTCATAAACTAGATAGTATTGTGGTAATGTATTTGATTTAAAGTGGTTAAATGAGTAAACAAATATTGAAAAAAATACAGACATTATATACTGAGATTTATCTAGATATTAATGTAGATTTCTATAATTTAAATTTTAAATGCCAATTAAGTAATAATAATTTATTTATTTATCTATATAAGATGAAGATACTTAATTTTTACCTAAATGAATGTATATTTTAACTAGGTATATATAGGCCATTACCCTTATTTTATCATACCTAGGTATCTTAAATAAAGGATTTAATAATATAAGTATTTATTTATAAATTAAATTCATTGCCATTATTAATTAATTTATAACTTTATACTTAAGTAATACTGTTAACGCATAAAGTGTTCACCAAAAGGTAAAAACAACTTGGGCGCAACTTGATAAATAATAATAATAATAATAATAATAGTAGTGGACTGTATAATTATAAGAATAAAAGTATAGTTAAATAATAACAGTATAATTAAACAATAACAATATAATAATAATAGTAATAGTAGTGGACTGTATAATTATAAGAATAAAAGTATAGTTAAATAATAACAGTATAATTAAACAATAACAATATAATAATAATAGTAATAATTATAAAGATCACAGCCAGTTATAACTTTACAGTCTGTATAAAAATAATAATAATATAAGACCCGTCGGTCATACACAAATAGTTGGCCGACCAATACTCACATAACAGTTGAGACACACACCTGGTTTTACACCCACGCTACCGCACCAGGGCCTGTATTTAAGTCAAAAACAATTACAATACAATAAACAAAATTGACCCTGCGTACGTGCGAATGTGTGCCGACAACTGTTGACGAAGACTTCACAACAAAGCACACTGAATGCAGCCGGGACAGGATCTTTAGCGTACACTACTGTCCCCACGAGCAACGAGGTACACCAAAACACGTTGAATCACTAAACAAATCGCTGGTAATTTTGACCACCCTAAACTGGGGAAAACAAATTAATGGTGGCAATAAAATTGCAAAGAACGATAATTACCAGACGATGAATCACAAAATTCACAACAACGTGGTTTGGGACGACTGCAAACAGAACATAAAAACTAGTGTAGTGTTGTAGAACACGCAAAAACACGAGCTGTGTAGACAGCGTAAGAAAGTGAAGTGAATCATATAACGGACGAGAACAAACGAAAGAACGAAATGACTGGTCTTTCAGTGTCACCACACTAAACAATAAACAATGGAAAAACTAGAAACTTTGTGACACTGAAAGCATGACTAAATGAAAAACTTAAAGTTTTGAACATAACCGAATACTAAGAAAACACTGATAATGATTCCACAGCTGGCCGGCCGCACACTAACGCCTGATAAGCGTCAGCCGACGAAGGCTGCAACTGTGGAACGCACCGTTACGTTTACATGAAAATGATAACATAAGAAAACATAAACTACCCGCATATGGCGGGAATTCAAAAAGAAAAACATTGACTGCATGCGTAGACAAATACAATTATAAAAGTGATTTAAACATTTAAACATCAACATTGATCACAAAGTTACTCTTCAGTCTTAGTTTGGTACAGTAATCATAATTTGCTTCATTCTATGATCTAAACCTTACATTTTTTTCTTATAACAGTTAACATACCTACCTATATCATGTATAAAGAAAGCAAAACAAAATAAAAAACAAACGTATAAACAAATGTATACTTGAAAAATCATCTATACATATTACTTTTTATCATTGTCTTGTTTGTTTCATTTTATTGTCTCAGTGTTTATTAAATATCTACTTAATAATTAATATTATAATTTAAATTAATAAAAAACTTATATAGTAACTATTAAAGAACCTATTCGATGCTATATTAGTACACATTAACACATTTAAAGTTTAAAGCATATTATAATTGGTGTTATTATTTTGTCTAAATTTATTAGGTGTTAATTAATAATAAATATAGGACTTAAATCTAAGCCATAGAGTACAAAAAATGAAAAATTGAATAAAATAATAGGTAGAGTACTTACCAAATTGTATAGGTCTATATAACGATGTTGTACATACAGCTACAGAATACACTAGTCACTAATACAGATGAAAATTTAAAACACACTTCACAAATTCATGACGATTGTTAAGCTTATAATAACCGTTTATGTTATAGATACCGCTGCCCGCTAGTACCGTTATTGAATTCAATAATGAATATATATATATATCGCTAAAATAATACTGATAATAATATAAATAAAATTATTATTATAAATAATAAACGACATCGTCGAAAGCGGAATACCCGGCTATGCTATTACTCCGAGAAAACCTATATCATCTAAAAATAAATTTGAATTAATATTGTAATGTCACCATACGTGCGACCGTGTGTCTATGCACTGTTATTAATTTATTATCGGTATACCTAGGATGGTAATGATAGTGAGCCTATGGCTATTGTCATTTTTGATATTATGTACATAAATATATGTATTTTTGTAATTTGCATGTATAATATATAGGCTATATATATTTATATATTAATATGTAAAATACTAGATTATATATTTATAAGTACACTATTAAACTATTAATGTTAATATTATTTTTATATAATTAATTAAAAATTATATACTTTTGTTACCTAGCTACGTGCTATGATGAATGATTGATAATATACAACTAAATAATATAGAAGTATCAGTGTATCAGTATATATTGAATTCGACTATATGTTGGTTATTATTTATTATTTAACACATAATATATAGGATATAAACTATAGTCTATAGTCCTATAGATGTATACAATAGTTAATAATCAATATATTCCTATAGATAGATAGTTAGTTATTAATTAATATTTATAGCCTTATAGGATATAAAAGTATAAAACACAATATTTTGGGGAAATGGGTACTTAATTTTTTATTATGCCTCAAATATAAAAATTGTTCAGCAACAAGTTGCTAAGTGTGATGAAAATAAATTTGCATCTCATATACAATCGTTATTACTAATTACTAATTAGTAAATAGGATTAATGGCTAGATATACCACAAAACGTATACATATATAATATATAATAGCTCATCGATCTTATATAGATAGGATATTAATTGTAAATGTAAACACTATAACACCGTGCGTGCATTGCACCTATTAACTGTATAAGTACGGTTTACGAGCATCAAAATAATAATATTGTCACATTTTTAACGTATGAACGCAGAGAGAACGGTAATAACTATTACCTGGGCATTGTTGGTGACCAAAGACAATTTTTCACCGTGGTTCTGAATGAGAACCGTGTTTATTAGGTTTTAATATTACGGTGAGATTTTGCACGTTGGCTGTCATTATGCACTCTTACGATATTTTTTCCGCACACTGGAACCGTGTGTGAATTGTGCTCAAAGCACAGTGCATAAGCACCGACGTTGCACATCATAAATGTTACTCGGGAAGATTTTTCAAATAACCCCATAAAAAAAAATCCATCGGTGTTAAATCGGGAGACCTAGGTGGCCAAAGCACTGGACCCCTTGTTCCCATATATCTACGTGATAATTACGTGATTTGATACTTAAAAATAGGTAACCAGTTTCACTGTTCAGCAAACGATATAACACGGCTATTTTTATTTCTATTCAAATCAAAACTTTAATTAGGAACGCAAAAGTATTGTCGTGTGTTGAAATTAGATATTTCATTATTGAAATGTGAAACAATAATTGATTTTTTTACCAATTATTCAAAAACATAACTTGCTCTAACTTGGTCAATTTTTATTTAATTTTAGTATTTTTTTATTTGAACTGTTTTAAAAAATATGTTCAACAAAATGGCTATCTTAAAAATTTTAAATTCTTAAATGCGTAAAAAAATTTTTTGAACATTTTTGAATTAAAAAAAAAAAAAAAAATGAATTTTATGCCATTCAATCAGAATTTTCATACTTAGTACTGTAAAAAAAACCGCGTTTAAATATAGTGATTTTACATGGAGATATTAAGGGTGATACGGGACTTTTGGGACATACTGTATAACAACGGTGCGTCGCCGCGAGGTCTCATGTGTTAATGTATTCTGTACATGTAACACGGTAGGTACCTATATCGTCGGCCGATCGAAATGAAAACCAACTACGTTCGACGTACAGATATTTTCTGGCCGCCATCATGTTATATCTTTTATATACGTCGTCTGTGCAACGTGGTTATACGCATCGCACCCGCTGTAAAAATATTACACGTTTTACGATGCAGCAGATGCGAATATTATATCGTGTGCGGCACGCTGCAGCGGTCCCCCTCATAATAATAATAATAATAATATTCGCAGCGACGATAGAAGTCGTGTACAATGTACATATATATATATATATATTATAATAATAATATCGCAACGGTGTGAAACGACGACGTTTAGTATACAGCGGGGTGGGGCTGCGGTAACAAAGTGACTGCTACCGCTTACGGCATTATCGGCCGCGGAATTTTTTTTTATAGGTCGGCGCCCTCCATATTAGTAGTATACAATTGTATGTTCTGCGCACTTTTGACTGCGGAGATTGCAAATTTTTAAGGGGGATTTTTCCCCTCAAACTTTTTTTTTCTCCGCTCTACCAGACTGCGGTGATTTTAAAATTTTTAGGTGGATTTTCCCCCTCAAACTTTTTTTTCTCCGCTGTACCAATAAAAAAACACTGATTTTCCAAAACCATAATGTATGTTCTGCGCACTTTTGACTGCGGAGATTGTAAAATTTTAAGGGGGATTTTTCCCCTCAAACTTTTTTTTTCTCCGCTGTACTAGTAAAAAACACTGATTTAAAAAAATTCAAAACCAATTATTTTTTCCCCTGTTACACATAAAGTTTAAACAGTGTATACACTATTTATTTCCCGTGTAACACAGACGGAGTATTCCGCTACAACCAATAAATTTTTTTCTATGTTACACATAAAGTTTAAGCAGTGTATATACACACTTCATAATTATATTTTTTAGTCATGTTTTTTTTAAAAATTAAAAAATAATACGTTTTGGTTCAAAACAAAAAAAATATATTTATATGTATTGTCTCATTATTCTAAATTAATTTTAAATTGATTAAACTAGTTTTCTTACTTCCCTAGTAAAAGGTACATATTCTACAATGCGATCATGAATTAATAAACAATAAGCAGTTACACCTGAAAGAGATTCTGATGCTTCAATTTCTAATTGAACATCTACTGATGAAGCTCTAGCTGAATCATTCTGTTTTGACGTATCGATAACAATAATTGGAGCTTGCGTTAGAAATGTAGATGAGCTTAATATCGGGTTCCGAATACTTTTTTCATAGTACGATTCTTGAAACGATGTATACATATCATATAATAAGGTAAAATTATTTTTAGCAAAATCCAAATTTAAATTATCATAAGGATATGCTATTGAGTTTAAAAATACTTTTACATTAGTTATATTACAATGATCGAATACAACACAATCTTTTTCTAACGAATTTTTACGTCCCTTTTGTAATCCGATTATAATGAATCGAGGTTTTTCTAATTTTGAAGCAGTTTTTAGGTTCCATACAACTTTTTTTGTGGTTCCGAGTTCAGGATATTCAAAAGTTTCAAAAGATCTGAACGGGATAAACAAACACTTTTTTCTTTTTCAATAAGTTTTAATAATTTTAACCTTTCTTCATCATCAACAGTAATATGTGGAACCTTCCAAACTATTTTTTTCAAAACAACTTTTCCAGAATTTGTACTTCCACTAGTAATTACTTTTAGAGCGTTTAAATCGCTATGACTTCGAGTTAATATAAGTTCTAATCTAGAATTAACTAATATCTTTTTAAAGTCTTCAAATAGACCTAACCAATATTTTAACGGAATGCATGCACTAAATTCTCCATTACTATTTGCTGGGTTTGAACTATTTTTAAAATCCAACCAGCATTTTCATAACAATTATAATTATCAGGTGTACCTGATAGATAACCTTTTAACGAACTGGTAATACCAAGTACACGTACTATCTACTTCTATTCCATTGATTTCAAGTCGTATTTGTTCAAAGAGATAGGAAAAACCGTTATTAGTAAGTTTTACTTTTCCAGCATCTGATACTTCACCTTCTAAATATATAAAGCTTTCATTCAGATACGGATAAACATCTGTTTGTTGGATTGATATACGTATTTCATCATTATTATTAAATGAAGTTGTATACGGTGTATATGAATGATATTCGATTTTCGTAATTTTAGAATCGGTTTTAAACGGTGAACTTATATCTAAAATATCACTTTCTGGCATTCTGCTTTAATTTATAACCTAAAGCCTTTAAAATTGTTTTATTTTTCGTTGTTATTTTTTTTACTTTATTCGATGTTACCGGTAACGCTTTAGTTATATGACTAGCAAGATTTATCTTTTGTAATGGGCTTATATTAAATTTTAATCCCCATCTTAAGATCCGTAACGTTTAATATGTAGATTGATTACTAATTTTTCACCTAAATTGTTTATCGGATTATGATCTTGATCAACTAATTGTATAGTTATTAAATCGATATTTGTTTTATTTAATTTATAATATATTAGGTTAGTTGGAGATTGAATCAGCTTCGCCCCTATGTTCTCAGTAGGAGAAAACTCATAAATTGAATGACTTGACATGTGGTTGTTGAATGAACCTTGAGCTATATTGCACATTACTTTTATTGAATTAACACTGTTTAAATTTATCACTTTCTTTGAACGATGACCATCAATGTTTTGCAAGTGTGGTTCATAATTTTTTTTTTCAAATCCCAATAAAGGCCCTATACTGTTTGCTACGTTAAAACGTATTGTTGCATTACTGAATATGGTTGTCCTAAAATCTACTTGATCAATCCCGATATCAAAAGTTATTTTCTCTGTTAGTTGTATTCCAATGTATTCGTTAACATTATGAAAGTCATCTATTTGCTTTAAAATTTGATTTTTAATATCCTTAATACCGTAACACCCTTTTTTCAGTGTGATAAAACAGGTTGGAAATTTATTATTATTTAGTAAACGATCGGGGTTTTCTAAATGTATTTCAAACTGGTTATTAGTTTCATTTATGTTTGGAAATGTATTATATGTTTGTAAATTTAACAAAGCAATTTCCGAGTCATCGTACACATCAATTGCTGGAAAATAATGTACAGATAATGTAGTTGTATTACCAGTTAAACTTAATGTAATTGATTCATACATTGTAAAAATTCAAGACATAAATGTCCACAATTAAATGAATTAAAATCTTGATAATTTGAATAGTTATATATAATCGTGTTTTCTTTGAAATAGTTTTTGTAATTCAATTGGTGGAGGTAAATCACCGAAGCTATCAAAATACAACCTTATCTTTAATTTTGTAAAACGCTACCCAATGACTTCCATCACCTGAAGATACGTCTAAGTTTAATATACCACATTCATTGTTCGTGGTTTTTTAGGTAAGTCATCTCGTGAAAAGACTCCTCGGAAATGATTGATATTAAACTTTGCAATGTATTTTATAATGTCTCTAGATGTGAGTGGTCTGTCAGGTAACGTTTTTATCAGTTTTTTTTCCTTGATCCATTATTGATTAAATTCAATCCGCTACCTTTCTTTTTTTTCGAATTTTGAATTGCATTATAAACACTAGCACTCCCAGACATTAAACTACCGAGAGCTGATAACCCTGCGAAAATAGGAATTAGAGGAATCGCACCTCCTGTCTGACCTGGTGTTAAAATCAATCTTTTACCATTAGGATTTTTCTTAACCTTTCCTTTTTTTGGAGCTAGTGTTCTCTTTTTTATTTTTTTATTACTTTTATGTTTACCTTTATACTCATACCTATTTTCTGTTTAACCTTCATCATACTTTATTTCAGTATTTAAAAGAAGTTTATAAAACCTTCACCAGTCTTATCTGATTTCTACTTACAGGTTGAGCACACTATCTTTCACTGGTTATAAATTTAAAAGATCCAGAGTATTTATAAGAAAAAAAATGGATTTGATTGAACAGAAAGATAAATTAGATATTTCGAACGTTGATACTCAAATAACAAAAAAAACGTCAAGACATGGACCGTTATTACCTGATACTATACGTGCTATTATAGTCGGTCCTAGTGGTTCAGGTAAAACAAATATAATGTATAATCTAATCACTCATGAAAACGGAATAAGATTTGAAAATATTTATTTATACTCAAAAACTTGTAATCAAGAAAAATATGTTTTATTAAAAAAAATAATAGATGATATAAAAGGTGCTAACATTTTTATATTTTCAGACGCTGATAAAGTTATAAAACCGAATTTAACTAAAAAGAATTCTGTAATAATTTTCGATGATGTTTTATGTGGTCCGCAGTCGATAATAAGAGAATATTTCGGAATGTGTAGACATTCAGGTGCTAGCTCTGTATTCTATTTAGCACAAACATATTCTAAATTCCGAAGCAATTGGTAAGAGATAATTCAAATTTATTAATAATTCTAAAACAGGATGATACAAATTTAAAACATATATTCAATGATCATTCATCAGCAGATATGGATTTCTCAGAATTTCGGAAAATTTCTCATTTCTGCTGGAATCATAGTGATTACGGATTTATGGTTATTGATAAAACACGTGAAATGAATGAAGGTAGATATAGATGTGGTTTTCATACTTTTATTAAAAAAAAAATAAGTATATAAATATAGTTGTAATACAGACAAAATCTAGGGGAAAGTGGGGGAATACCGCGCTTTGGGTAATTGCGAGCAGTGTAATATCTAATAAACCGGTATACTTTAAAATTTAGTGATTAGCTAAAAATAATCAACTGTTTAGTTTTATCAACCAAAAAAATATTTCATAAGAATATTATTAATATGTGCTGAGTTATCAATCCGGTCATTAATCTCCAAAAAAAACTAAATAAAAGTACTGGATTTCGTAACGTGGTAAGTTATATGTGTTTTATTATTATATAACTTATTAAAATATAGTTTTGTAGAGAATTTTCTCAGCTTTATTAAGTATATCGCCAACTAGATAATATTATTTTACACATTTCATTGTATATTGATTATGTAACAAAAATCGATTGGGGTAATGCTGCGCGTCCGAGTAGGGGGAATGGAGCGCATGCTTTTAATGCGCGGTATTACCCCATTCGTAGTTTTACTTATTTGGCTAAATTGTTAATTATATATTGTTTATTATTATCTGTTATTTATGTTAAAAAAATACTTGTTATTTACATTTCAAGTTTTAAAATGCCAAGACTATATACTAGGAAGACTGAAAAAGGAAAATGGACTGCAGAACAACTACAAGCGGCTATACTTGCCTTTAACTCAGGTCGAAAAATTCGTGATGTTGGTCGAACTTTTGGCATTGCAGAATCAACACTTCGGAGTAGACTAAAAAATCAAAATTTTATTAAACCTAAACTTGGTAGAAAACCAACATTTTCGTTTGAGGTTGAAAAAGAATTAACGAATCATGTACTAAAACTGTCTAAATACTTTTATGTTTTAACACCGACTGAATTAAGACGACTTGCTTATGAATATGCTGTTGCAAATGACATTGAACATAGATTTTGTAGCTCAACAAAATCAGCTGGATATGACTGGCTAGGACTATTTTTAAAAAGAAATCCCGAAATAAGTTTATGCACTCCAGAAGGTACCAGTTTAAACAGAGTTTCATCATTCAATGAAACTAATGTACGATTATTTTATAAAAATCTAGAGGAAACGATGGACAAGTTCAAACTGAATGATAAATGTACTCGAATTTTTAATGTTGACGAAACAGGAATTACAACTCTTCAAAAACCATCAAGGATTTTGGGTCCAAAAGGCCAAAAGCAAGTTGGGTCAATAATAAGCTGGGAACGTGGCAAAAATGTTACAGTTGTTTGTTGTATGAATGCTGCAGATTCATTTATTCCACCTATGTTTATATACCCAAGGGCTAGAGTTAGTCAATTGTTAGGTAGAGGTGGTCAAACTGGCTCTTTATACGAATGTTCAAAGAATTGATGGATTACAACTGAACTATTTTTTAAATGGATGGAACACTTTGCTTAAGTTGTCAAACCAACAACGCTGGATCCAGTTATGTTAATATTTGATAATCATACCAGTCATATTTCTATTGAAATTTATAACTTTTGCAGATCAAATGGCATTTGTATTGTGACTTTACCGCCACATACATAACATAAATTGCAACCACTTGATTTAACTTTTTTTGGACCTCTGAAAACTACCTTTAATCGTGAATGTGACTTATTTTTAAAAGCCCACCCACATGAAAAAATAACAATGTATGATTTGGCTTCAATTTTTAATAAATGTTATACTAAAGTTGCAACAATGGACAAAGGGATATCGGGATTTAATAGCGCCGGTATTTTCCCATTGAACACTGATAAATTCACAGCCGATGACTTTGCACCTGCGCAAGAGTTACGTGAGGTAGAAAAAGAGTTTACTTTTGAATATTTAGAAAACGAACTTGTTATTTCTGAAACTCAACGCTGCACTCAGCAAGGTAATGAGAACGACCAAAAAAACTTTTCTTTGGAACGTGAATTACAGTCAATTGAAGAAGACTTTAATTTTCCAAGTGTACAGGATAAATCAACAAGTATACATGATACACTAGGAATAGTTCAAATAAATGATCTCCCATCAACATCAACTGGTATTTATCATACATGTATTGAACAATTATGTCCAATACCAAAAGTAAATACCACATCAACTAAATGTACATCACGCAAACGTAAATCCATCGTGTTGACAGACACGTCTATGAAATTAGAATTGGAGCAAGCAAAAGAAAAACAGGAAATGGCAAAAAAAAAAAATAAAACAAGAAAAGTTAGTAAGAAAAAAAGAAAATTCCAAACAAAATAAAGTAAAGGTAATTAAAGAAAAAGCACAACTTAACTCAAAAAAGAATAAAAAACAATCAACGGCTGTAAAATCAAATAAAATTAAACGTGATGGTAAACGTCAGCTTAACTTCAACACCATTCTAAGTGATGAAGAAACAGATGAAAATTATTCCCAACAAAAATGTGTAGTTTGTGGAGAATTTGGTCTCAATGAAGTATGGTATCGCTGTAGAAAATGTGGACTTTGGGCACATGCGTTGTGCACATCAGCAAATAGCCCTGCTTCGTATATTTGTGATTTTTTTCAATAAGTTCCTATCTAAAACTAAAAGACTATGTTTTTAATTAAGTTCTACATTTTTTAATTTAAAAGTTATGTTTTATTTTATATTGTTAAAGGTTTCAAAGATTAATTATATTTATGTTTTTTAATAACTATAAATTATTCTAATTTACCTATTTTTTTTTTAAATTTTATTATACTCTTAAGATTTTAAAAAAGGAATACATTTTGTGTTAATTTGTTATAAGGTTATACATTATTAAACGGTTTTATGTTTTTTTTTATATATTCTTAAATTTAAAAGTTGTATTTTATTTTATATCGTTAAAGTATTTAATACTTGATTTGGGTTTTATTTTAATATACCAATATACCTAATAATTAAGACTACATTGTTAACTTCAGTATTTTAAAATAAATACTTTTGAAAGATTTTATAACAACTAGTTAATTAATTTACTCATTTTTTCATTGTTTTCAATTTCTTATTTTAATATAGTTACCATATTGTTTCATGTTAAAATCATTGCGCGGAATTTCCCCAAGCGTGCGCGACATTACCCCACTAGTCGGGTAATACCGCGCATTTAACGTTTTGGGAAAAACCATTCATAAAATAAAAAATAACAATAGTAAACCAAATAAATTATATTTATTGAATAGCTACTATGTTTATATATTAAGATAAAATAATTTCATTTTAATATCTGCTTATTTATATCCATACTAATTATATTAGCTTAAGTGCGCGGTATTCCCCCACTTTCCCCTACATAGTATTATCTTTAGTTGAAGGAAACAGATATATTAAGTTCATTATTTTCAATGAATAAAGATAAAGTTTTGTTAAAAAATTTGATATTATCAAAAAAAAATATCAAACGTAAAATAATGAACATGAAGCGTGGTGTTATAGATTCTGATAACTATTTTCGCGAAACATTTATACCTTTACTCAAACCATTGACTTCAATTCCAGAAAAAAACACTTCATTTATTTCTGACACTACTAAAAAAAAAAATACCTTGATCACTAGTGATGGAGATAGCGAAAACGAATCAAATTCATCGTTCGATAATTTTTTAATTTCTAATCCTAAATTACAGCGGTATGATAAATCGTATGGCATGCATTATGATTCGGTTAATGATCAACTTAAAATATCAGATATTCCTGTCACTTTTGATCATGGTAACTTACGCTTGCTTGATAATTACTACCCTTGGACTAAAGGACTTTGGTCTTTATTATGTGAGAAAGTACCAAAAAATATGACGATAGAAGATATGGAATCATATTATAATATTCTAAAAACAAGTAAAGTTTATTTAAAGGCAGACGGGAAACCTAAAACCTCAAGATATTTCAAATGGAATAACGTTGTAAAACCTGTATATGATCGAATGAAAATTGATGAAAAACAATTAAATGAGGAAGTATTGAAAATAAATAACACAAAAGTTAAAACTCCTTCTCAATTAAAATTAAAAGAATTTGATAACTTTTTATCTAGCTCAGGCGCAAAACGAAGAAACATTATTAATGATACAGCCATATCAAATGAACCATTTGATTTTTCTTCTTCAGTGATTATTCTAAATTTGAAGAACCTCCAACTGATCACTATTTAACTTTAGTTTATCACCGTCAGTTAAGAAAGGATCTGGTTTATATAAAGATGTAATACCTCATACACAATTAGTGTATTATGATGATCCAAATGAATTAGTTGTTAGATTAAATCTTTTAACATCGTCCCAAAATGCTGGTAATACTGGTGTAATAATGAAATCATATCTATTATAGAAGAATTACGTGAGAGGAATATTATAGTTTAATGTCTACATTAGAGGGTTTAGCTAATGAACTACATCGACCTGCAAGAAAAGTATTTCCAAGACGTAGTATAATAACACGATTTAAAGATGACCTTTGGCAAGCTGATTTAATGATATGCAATCTCATTCTAAACAAAATCTTGGTTTTAAGTATATTTTAGTTGTATAGATACATACACGAAATATGTATGGGTAGAATCATTAAAAAAAAAAAACAGGAAAAGAATGTACAAAAGGTATGTTTAATATATTAAAACAACTAATCCAAAATTATTACAACAGATAATGGTACAGAATTTTATAATAATCAATTTCAACAGTTAATGAAAAAAATAAAATTAGACATTATAGTACGTATAGCGTTATCAAGTGTTCAATTGGAGACCGTGTTATACAAACTCTAAAATAATATATACAAACATTTTACTGCAACAGGTACATGGAATTGGTATAACAAAATATCAAAAATTATTTATAATTATAATCATACGAAACATAGATCAATTAAATGTACACCATATGAAGCTAGAATAAATACAAGTAAAATCAAATCAAATATACAAACAAATAAAACATTATATAAACCAAAATTAAAATTAATGATAAAGTAAGAATATCAAAATATAAGCATATATTTAGTAAAGGATATACACCGAATTGGACAACAGAAATTTTCACAGTTTCAAAAGTTTTACATACAGAACCAATAACGTATCAGCTAAAGGATGGATCAAACAATATAATTCTAGGTGGTTTTTATGAGCAAGAAATTAAATTGACTGATTTTCCGAAACATTTCTAATTGAACGTATTATAAAAAAAGTTAAAGATAAAATGCTTGTTAAATGGATGGGTTTTGATTCCAGTCATAATTCATGGATATTATCGAAAGATATTATTAAATATTTTTTTTTTATATATATTTTACCTTTTTATAAAAAATAAAAAAAAACAGTATTAAATTAAATTATTTTAGTTATTCATATAATGTTTTCCTTTCACTTTGAACGACACTACGGATAATAATTTAATTTTGAAATAATTATTATCACTAGATAGCGGGAAAAAACACCTACTGATGATAATAATTAATTTAGAAATAATTATTATCACTAGATAGCGTGGAAAAAACACCTACTGATTATAATAATTTAATTAGAAATAATTATTATCACTAGATAGCGTGGAAAAAACACCTACTGATGATAATAATTTAAATTTTTTAGAAATACTTAATATCGATTTTCTTAAACATAGTGAATATTAGAATAATTATTTTTTTAATTTATAATGTTCGTATGCTAGTGAATTAATCCCATCGTTGGTTATAAAACGTTTATCATCGTTACCACTTAGTACAAGCTTATTCATGTTTTAGAATGAACAACATGTTTATTCGATTGAATAAAATTCATGTTTCTACAAGTTTGTTTATTATCAAGAGAGATATGGTTTATGTACGCATTTAATACTTCTATATATTTTTAAAATACATATGTTGATAATACATATTTTTTTACACCTTTAGCTTTTTAACCTCATCGTTGTTTTCAGTCTTGTAAGCATATAATTTCGGTCTTAATGAAACAAATTCTTTAAAATTTTTCCTCCTATTTCATCTTTAAAATAACCAGGTTGATTTTTATGATTTTCGCTAAAACAATAATGATCTTTTGGATAGTTTGATGTATCAAAATACGGAAATAAATCATATCTAATATCATCAAAAAAATTAAATGTTCGAATATTATATATCAAAGAATCTGTAAAGATCGTTAGTCGTTATCGTAAGATAAGTTATGAAAAAAAATTGGAACAAATGATGGGTTGGTTATTTCAAAATTACATTTAAAACAAATACATTGTCTATATTTACCAGTAATATGACAGTGATCTCTAACTTTATATAATTCATTTTCTTCAAAAGATAATAAACATATTTTACAAACCTTTGCTATTTGAAATTGTTTTTCCTCCTTTTCAGTCAACGTAATCATTGGTACATTAATTTGATAAATATCATTTATTTTTTTTGAAATATCAATTATATTTTCCATAAAATTTTTTGCCGCATCAATACCTCTATAAATTATTATGTTTGTGGAATTTTAAACTGTTGCATTAACTTTTCTGTGATAATATTATAGTCAACTTTTACATAAAATGCATAACTCATAATTTCATGTAAATGTGTGATATAAGTTTTACTAGTTTTAGTGAATTCATTTGTCTGTTTAGTTTTTAAAATACATTCAAAGTCAGCATAAATAACAAATGGTATTCTGGAAGTTTTTTTATAACTTTTAAAAAATTTGAATTATTTCTTTTCCTTCTTCAAACATTATCGGTCTTCCTAATTTATTCTTACTACACATTTTTTTATGTTCAGTTAATCCTGTTTCACCCCAAAGTTTACTTTTACATGGTTTATTTCCAAAAGTTGTAAAACACCTCTTACAAATAATTAATTTAGAACAATTTTTAGTTTTCTGACTTCTAATAAATCTTGAAAAATCTTTAATATAACAATAATGTGATGTTTTATGATTATTGACAAAAAATAGATCAAAATGATTTTTTTCTTCTTTATTATTTATAAATAGAGGGAAAATAGTACCTTTATTATTTTTAACTATAAACATTAACTGAAACATTATTTAAAAGTTCAAATTTTTTAATTTGATTTATTGGTGTTGGGAAATCAATACATTTAAAATCTAACCCACTCTTTTTTTCAAGAAAATCAAAATATTTTTGGTTAAATCGTGATTTATTAGAACGCTTATCATATTTGGTTAGTATAGAATATTTAAAACAGTATTTATCTTTATTTTTAACGTTTATAATAGCCTTTTTTTCTCGTATAAATTTAGGTAAATCTAAATATGCACCTCCTTTTAATGGATTTACTAAATTGATTCTCAACTGTAACCCATCTATTGAAACAAGTGTCCATCCTGAACCTTTAGCAATAAATTCAGATTCTTCAGCTAATATTTTATCAAACTTTATGTTAACAAACTAGCGAAATCGGATGAATTACATGCTAAAACATTCGAAGTTTTAAAAGCTACATCTTGTTTATCATGTGTTATAGGACGTGTGTAAGTAGCGTCAACGTGTAAATTAAATTTGATCGACGTTTTAATACACGATTGTCTTAACTTTAAAATTAACTCATGTAAAATATAGTTAAAAAATAATTTGTAATCTATATAATTTTCACAGTTCTTAATTATGAAAGTTTTTGAACCTTTTCTAAATCTTTCTATTTCAATAAGTCCACTTCCAATCGTGTTCATACGCTGTTTTTTTGTTATTATATTTCTGTTCATAATGAGACTGAAATAATAAAAAAAAAACACATTAAATTTATATATATATATATAAATGTATGTTTTTTTTTTGTTTACATTTTTAAAAAAAATAATAATAATAAAATTCTTAAATAAACAATGAGTACTTAGTTTTTTTTTAAAAAAAAAAATCATTTTAGATTCAAACAAAAAGATTCTGTTAATAAATTTAGATCATCCAATAATGTACAATAATCGCTATGCAGATGATAAGCTAACGTCTGTTTTCGAAATCTAACATAACCATACAAATCATAATATTTATTAACAAGTAATATTTCATTTCTCAATGTATTATATTCTCTTTTAAGATTTTTATTTTTTTTATATCTTGTAAAAGTGTTTTAGCTAAGTATTTTTCATATCTTAATATTTTAATTTTTCTTTTGATTAAAATTATAGTTTTTCTTTGTTCATGTTTACTTTGTACTTCCTTCTCATCATTATCATCGATTTCTTCATCCAATCGATGAATTTCAATTAAGATATGGTTAAGTAAATCCATTTTCTAAAAAAAAACATTTTTTTTTTTTATGTTTTGGAAAAGCTATTATGAACAAAGTAATACTTCTTTATAAGTAGGTGTATAAAAAAAAGAAAAAATGGAAAATAGATTAAAGAAATAATATAAATCAGGTTAAAAAAAAAAATAGATTTATTTAAACAAATTTATTTATTAAATCTTCTAGTTGATTATTCAAAATTGTGGAACGATAACGTATACGTCTATTACATTTTTCACCAATATAATAAGAAAAATTAAACTCATCAAGAACGTTTCTTTTTTCATTTCTTAACCTATCTATTTCAACTAGATCTATTATTTTTTTTTTATATAAATTATTAATTTTTTTATTTAAAGCTCTTATGTCAATTTTTTTTCTTTCTTCATCTTGATCAACACTTTTTTGGTTTTCTAAAACTTTCAAATGTAATTCTTCAATCAAAGATCGGAGGTAAACGATTTGAGGAGATTCCATTTTATAATTCTGAAATTATAGTTAAATATTTATTCGTTTATTTTTTTATTTTAAATATAAAAAAGGTAATGTAAAAATTATATCTCATTTACACCACATCTAAAAAAAATAATTTGTACCACTTTTCAAGTTTATAATTCACACCAAATAAAATTAAAAAAAGGGGCATTATCTAATCTGTACTTACTAAAATTATAATTTGTAACATTGTTCACATTATTAAAATTATAATTATAATAAAATGTATATATATATATAAGTAAATTTTTGTTTAGCAATAATTCATAAAATATATAAAATCAATCATAGTACTTTAATTATAAATAAATGTTAAACAAACTCTATATATATTAAATAAGTAAATTTTTGTTTAGCAATAATTCATAAAATATATAAAATCAATCATACTTTAATTTAAATAAGTAAAACAAACTCTATATATATATATATATATTAAATAAGTAAATCTTGTTAAGTATATTATACTATTTTTTAAAAAAAATAAAACATAATTTATAACTATTTATATCAACTAAACTCTGTAAGAAAAAGCTAGTAACTATTTTTTGTTTATATATATATATATATACCACAGAATATATCCGTGTACATACCGTACATTTACTATAACTAAGCTGATTATAACAAAAAATAATAATAACTAAAATTAAGTGTATAAGACGTAACAACACAAAATATTGTTTACGATGTATCTGTGTATATGTGGTTTGGAAAAAAAAAAAATGTGTGAAGATATAAAATTAAACATATTATTATTATTAATAAAAATGACATACTTTTAAATGTTGTACTACACACTAATCTTTTTGAACTATTCAAAATGTTTCGTACTATACTCAATTTTAGGGCTGGTACAAATTACATATTTCATTTCGTTTTTTTAACGTGTGTGTAAAAAAAAAAAAAACTAAAATTAATTTATTTATGTAACGCAAATACATGTTATATTTTTGATACAAATTACATATGTATTTAAATGAACCTATTTGTGGTGTAAATTATGTAAAATACCATTATTAAATGGAATCATTTTTTATAGTGGAAAATTATAATAGTAAATATTTAATTTAAAGCTAGTTAATAGTAGTAAAGTAATAGTACTTACATTTCTGTTAGCGTGGAGATGCTTGAAAAAAAAAATATACTGGCTTCTAGTTGTAGTGAACCGGTCTTGGTGAAGATGGTTCAGCACGATTTAACGACGAAGTCCACTTTGTCGTATGTGTAAGAAGTTTGAATTTAAGTTATTTATTAACTGAATATAATAAAAGCAAGCTCGATGTATTGTTAAGTATAGAACAATGTCATCGGTCTATGCGTGAGTGAAGCTTAACTTTGTCTAATTCTTAATACTACCACAACCCATTTTATATTAAACTATTTGGGAGTAGTCCCCCAAAAATATACGTACGTGTCATGGTAAACAGGAAATTCGACTATACGTTTCTATTTCATATTTTACTATAACCAATTATTTAAATACATATTTTTTTAATCTTTAAAATATATATATAAACGATTATTAAAACTATGTTCGTAATCCAATTATTTAATATATTAATATTCATTATTCTAAATCTAACCAACTAATATCAGCTCAGGGCAACAGGAATAAAGTAATGTAATATGTCGGATTTCTACATAGTGTTTCTACTAAACTAGCTGTATGTCTAATTCTTAATACTACCACAACCCATTTTATATTAAACTATTTGGGTGTAGCCCCCAAAAATATACGTACGTGTCATGATAAACAGGAAATTCGACTATACGTTTCTATTTCATATTTTACTATAACCAATTATTTAAATACATATTTTTAATCTTTAAAATCTATGTATATATATATAATATATATAATATATATAAACGATTATTTAAACTATGTTCGTAATCCAATTATTTAATATATAATATTCATTATTCTAAATCTAACCAACTAATATCAGCTTAGGGCAACAGGAATGAAGTAATGTAATACGCAGGATTTCTACATACGAACTAGCTGTATGTCTAATTCTTAATACTACCACAACCGCTTTTATATTAAACTATTGGGCGGCGTAGTCTCCAAAATATACGTACGTTTCTATTTCATGTTTACTATAACCAATTATTTAATTTTAATCTTACCTTGCTAAATTTACGTACCTTGCTAAATTGTATATAACCTTTCAAATCTGACATTGAAATGTAGAAGTCAATTACATTCTTTTAGATACAAATCGCACTTGTTATACATTCTATTTTTTCGAATTGAAAAGACGTACCTTTCAATTTTATTCTAGTTAGTGTTTTAGCTGAACTGATTATTTTAGACTTAAGAGGAGGAGAGAAGTGGTTACATATATAAGAGACTCATCGATACAGTATATTCAGTATACTTCAACAGATTTACAATCTAGACTTTTTTTTTAATAAAATTAATTTAATTTGAAAAAATGTCCTGCTACTCATTTAAAAGCGATGACGAGGAGTCGGTTGTATTTTCCGAAGTAAGTAAAAAAAAAACATTTATTTTTTTTTATTTTTTTTTTATTATAATATAATATATAATTATTTTAATTAAAAGACATTAAATATTTTATGAAAAATTTATTTTGTAACCATCATCAGCTTATCGTTAAGGTTAGCTGTAAAACCGGAGAAGAAACCAGTATCGAAAAAGACGAAAAAGGTGAGTTATATAAATTTATGACATATTACGAAAAGTAAAAAAATATAATTTAATTATTATTTTATAGAGCACTGCTATTTGTTATACAGACAAAATATTAGATTTAATAACAGATCCAACTATACCAACCGATGCAGAGAACACCTTGAATATAAAAAAGGATGATTGTTCATTAACGGTTAAGACACCTGTAGACAATACGGCTGTAGATTACTGGACTATAGCACATTATAAATGTGCTAAAATTGATAAAGTTGCTCTGCAAGATAGGTAATAATAATAATAATAATAATATATATATTTAACTAAAGTGAAATATTTATAATAAAATTTAATTTAACCTAACCTAACTTTTTTAGATGGAAGCATGCTGAATGCTCACTCAAATATCTTTAACAGGACAGCATCCGGATGATTTAACTACAGCCAAAGAAATGGTGACGCTCATTCAATCTGTTTTCGACAAAATGATGCGACATCCCGCCAAGAAGCTAATCAGACACAAACCAAAAAAAAATAAACTATAAAATATGTAATAGGATATGGTGTTGGATTAATTTTATTTAATAAAAAAAAAATTTTTTATATTTATATTTATTTTTATTATTTAGATAAAAAAAAAAATAATAATAATTCATTTATAGGTTAAAATAAAAATAAAAATAAAAATAAAACCAAAAAAAAATAAAAATATTGAAAGTTAGTATACAAGTGGTATTAATTTCACATTTTTTTTTTTTTTTTTACAAGAACGATAAATTAAAATAAATTAAGAAACTTTTTTTATATTACATCACTAAATCTTGTAATATCATGTTCGACAATGAATTAAAATGAAATTGTAATAACTCGTACATAAATGAACAATCTTCACTTTGTATATTGCTGTAGCTGAAATCATAATTTTGAATATATTGATTTGTAAATTCGTTTCGTTGACAAGATGATGGTAACCCATTTACGTCAGACTTAATTAACGTATAAGCTGTATCAAACGTTTTTTGGTATGATTCCAATTTTTTCTGTTTTTCAACAATATACAAGTCAATACAATGTTGTAATTGTTTCAAACGATGAAGATCAATATGAGATAATGTTATATAATTATCATTAGAATATAAAACTATAGTTGATTGGTTTACATTAACAGAGTAGAAAAAATTATCAGCTATCTTAACACATTTACAACGAGTATGCAAATTTTCGATAATTGTATTAAAATTGTTTTCGCACATTAACTTACACCACTGATCAAGATCTAACGTTACAACTTTTTTAGTTAATTTACATTCTAATAATATAATAATTGAAATTTGCTTATTAACTAGAAGTCCAACGGTTACACTTTTCTTACTAAAAGGACGAATATCGAACACAGATTTTGATACAACGATTGATGGATTCATATTGATAAAATAAAAAAAAACAGTAAACAGTATTTTTTTTCTAGAAATATGAATATGATCACTAGACAGCTTAGCTCAAACTAACAAGTTTTGTTTATCCATACATGTTATATACTAAACAAATGTAAGGTTAAAAAAGAAAAAAAAGAAAAAAAAAATGTGAACGTATAGTCTAGTTGGATAAACAGTAAAGAGTTATTATACTTACCTACCTAATTCGATAGAACCTGAAACATTTTTTAAAAATCATAAACATTAAATTTAAATTAGACGCGTTATCCCACTAGGCTATACGTTCACGAGGTATTAAATAAGTTATTAACACATTTAAGTTTATTAAATTCAGATTTTTTTTATTGAAATATAGAAAGTTAAATGAACTAAACAACAGTATCATATGACCTTGATCTACAATCACAATCACAAATATCGATAATCTTACCATATTTTTTACTACATTTTCAACAAACTGATTTCCTTTTGATAATAATACAAAAACACATTTCGGATTCCATCTTGAATGTTCAATCCATGGATTATCTTCTTTTTCCCAACGATGCAATATAATACCGCAGCAAAAACATTCAACAATATCTTTTTTCCCTGAATATATAAAACCGCTTTCAGCTAATGAGTATTTATCTTGAGATGAAGTCAACGGAAATAAATTGAATGTTTTCAATCTTGATATAAATGTAGTGAATTCTGGATATGTAGGATATGCATTGTTTCGTACTAACGAAACAAGTGAACAAAAACTGTTGTTAATTTGTTGAAAATTCATTTTTTATAAAAAAAAAAATAAAAAAAAACTTAAATGAATTAAACTTGATTAAAACTAACAGAACCTGATTGAACGATGGTTGAATATTAACTGAACTGTCTGAACTGAAATGAATTCAATAAAACGACTTTTATCTATAATTTATTAAAAAAAAAAATGAAATTATTGTGTAACCTGAATGTTTAACTTACAAGGGAAATAAATAGTGTTGAAGTGTGTATACACTGTTTAAACTTTATGTGTAACAGGGGAAAAAATAATTGGTTAAAGGCGGAAACTATACCTTAAATTTTAAAAATCTCCGCAGTCAAAAGTGCGCAGAACATACATTATAGTTTTTGAAAATCAGTGTTTTTTTACTGGTACAGCGGAGAAAAAAAAGTTTGAGGGGGAAAATCCACCTAAAAATTTGCAATCTCCGCAGTCAAAAGTGCGCAGAACATACAAATGTATACAACTCATATTGTTGATGGGCAATTTTGATTTTTATTCTTTCCGCCCAGTCCGAATCCCATAATCCTCCCCGAAAACCGTACCCGTACGAATTGCGCGAGCGTTTACTATTATACCCCGAGCATCTTTTTTATGCATATACCTATACCTACCGACGGACGCTGACTGTACGGCGCACAAAAAGCCGCCGCGTGACAAAACACTCATCTGTAGTGGCATTGCTGCTATACCGCGGCGCTGGTACCTACCTGTCTGGTGGTATATACCTACGTGCGGCGATCGTGTGTGTGTGCGCGACCAGCAACGTTTCCCCGTGCCCGGTGCGTTTCGGAACCCTCGGGGCTATCGGCGTCGACACGGGCCACGCCCCGTCGGGCCGGAGCAACGTCCAAGCTGGCTCTTTTTTTTTCTCTCCATACCGCGTACGGCTCGCACACCACCGCGACCATACACGGCAACGATAATAATATTATTTTTATTATATTGTACGACGTACCCATAATTTATAACGTGCATCACTTCGGTCGTATACGACGTATATTCCATTCCGTCGTGTAAACAACCGGCGCACGATTACTATTATTATAGACGTGTAGGTACAATATTATAGAGTTATAGGTAGGCACGTTATAAGGACGATTATAGTCGTGTGTATTACATTGTAGAGAGAGCAGTATGATTGACGATATGCCTATGCAGTACCTATACGCAACGAGACGGGTATGCGATAAGAGTGTTGCTACGCACTTATACTGTACACGGAAAGCGCGAAAATGGAAAATTATATTATAGTTAGACGTGAACCAAATAGGTAACCATCAATAACGATTAATAAAATTATTACCATCAAAAGCAAAAAAAATACAAACATTTTTTAAGTTTTGCCTTCTTAATATGCGTATTTGTCGTATTTCGGTATCGTTCTCTCTCTCGCGATTTTGAATATGATTTACAGCGTGCGACTAAATATAACGTCCGAAACTTTGCAACTTACATCGAGTTAATATAAAAGCTATAGGTCCATAAAATAGTTTACATATTAAGTAGGTTCAAATAAACATATTATACTAAGTTGTAAATCTTACCTTTGTTGTTTGTTGAAGTTTCATTATTTAATACAAGCAAGTATTTTTCTTCTTTGAAAATTGGCCATTTCGTCAGCAAATACAGTGCATAATCCAGATATTTTATAAGTAGCTAAAATGTTATTTTCGGTGTACATAATAATATGACGTAGGTTTAGAAAAATGAGAGACGAAAACTGCAGCCTATCCCCTAACATTATTTGTACGTTACAGTAAATATAATTATCTGAGGGATCAAGTATATCCTTATATAATATTGATAAAGGGAAAGGGGCTTTAGCCCTTCAAAATAGTCGAAGTATAATAAGCTCTTTGGCACCCCAAGGCTACTCGTTTGAATAAATACTTTTGATTCATATATCAGAGAATATGATACGAGATTGTTCTTTTATATTTGTTTTCAGACTTCTCTTCTTTTCGCAGAAGACATTTTAGGGGTTTTAACAAAAACATCAAAAAAAAAAAATTACTCGATTTTCTCATATTTGTTTTATACAAATAAATTATAAATGAAATTAGAATTTTATAACTGCATGTAAATGGTAAACATATGTAATACATTAGTTTGGATAACCTGCAAACTTAAATGACGTTTCTGATCACAATTTCTTTTGTATTGATTGTACCTACATAGGTTCAGCACATAAACGAATTTACGACTGTTATGGAAGTGTATTTTACGTGACATAACGAAACGGGATAACACCAGTGCTACGACTATATATTACTATGACATTATATTACTCCGAACAAAAATTGTTATTGTCAACCACAACACTGCTCCGATATCAATTACTTCGAATATAAACTATAACGATATTATATTATATTACTCCGACATTTTTGCATTTTACTGATAAAGATAACCGCATGTCTACATGATGATTGATAAGTAAAAACCATGATAAATTGATAAATAATATTAATAATATACCTTATTTATATTCAGCCTATTTTCGTGACAGTGAGCAGGGAAGTGGGCAGCATGAACGTGTAAACACGTTACTCACGCAAACCATGCTCCTCGCATTGCCGCTGCCCGACGCTCCCGTCAAGAGCGGTAAATTGAGCAGCAGGTTAATCAGCGTATTTAACCTGCTCATATTAACAATGTTAACACTCACTTCGACACTGCCACTGAAGTACTTTGGAAATTAAATACGACAGCGCGAGGAGCAGCGGCAATGGCTGATTGTAATTTATAAATGAGGTAATATAGATAATATCTATGGGATGGGTTATATAATTTATAAGTTATACATTTAATATAAGTGTACAGACATTATTATAACATTGAATAGATTTTATTAAAGTGTAATCCACGCTCCACGGTGTAAAGTAGATCTTCTCGGTGTTCAGAACTTCAGAGTTTGTAAATGAAAAACAGAAGCACTTTGCACACTACACGGTGTCACAGCTAGTATAATATTAAAATTTATATTTGATGTCTTTTTTTATAAAAATGTAGAAAACATGTGGTTTATTTATAATATTATCTTAATTTAGACCATGGATAAATTAGAAATTTGATATTTTAATATGTTAAATATTTGTTATGACTATTAGGCAATCTCAGTGTCATTTTTTTTCCTCAATATGACAAGGTAATAATTATAATATTTTCTTAGATACACTCTTTGTAATCATTTAAACCTCTTCCATCTTGTATTACTAAAAATAATTTGAAACAAACAATTGCCGCTGGATCCACAAAACTTTTAATTTATATCAGATATTCTTTGATCCCAATCACATCTCATAATTTGAAATTCATTAAGCTACTTGTTATTAATATAATTTGTTGACTCCAGTTTCTATAAAAAAGTTTTAGTAAATTTGTTTTGTGTAATTTAATTATTCTTTTCAGTGTTTTCACATTAATCTAAGACCACTTTGTCTGTGGTTGAAAAGTTATAAACAATTTTATATCCATTCATTCTATTCAGAGGATGATGGAATCCATAACACATACTAATTGTGATTCGAATAAAAGCTATCTACACCTAAATTAGAAAACGGGCATTTTATTTTTTGAAGATATTTTAGATATTACCTCAAAAACAGGATGTTCTATGTTTTTAATTCAATTATATCAATGATACATTATAGATGACATTTTCAAGAGATATTGGTTTTGAAATATTAACTTGTTTTTTTATTTTTGTATATAAATTACCATTTTTGCCATATTTGAAAAATAAAGAGCTTATAAATATAATAAATGATTTATATCTAAATTTAAATTGGTATAAGTAGATATTATATGCATAGGCACAAATTTGTAGCCCTTCCCCCAAAACCTAGGACATACAATTTTAATATGCTATTTTGCAATGGTCTTCATGTTTTTAATATATTCAGCCCCCCCCCCCAAGTTAAAAGTTCAAATTGCGCCTATGATTATATGAGTAAGTTTATTAACAATTTTCAATAACAAAACAAGAAGTATAAATATTTTGTCTTACAGTCGTTTGAGCCAATCTCTATGATAGGTAGATGAATTAATATTATGTGGTGATCTTATCTCTTGGAATACGTTTTTTGTAACAATTTATTTTAACAATTAAAACATATTATCTGCTATTGATGGAAGTTTGGTAGAATTTCTCCTGAATAATAATTAATAAGAAAATATAAAAATGATATATTTATGTCAGCTATCTTAGCATTTTAGTATAAAATAAATAACTAAACAAATCAAGAATATATTTAAATAAATAAACAAAACAAATAAAAATATAATATAATATCTATACTACTTTATAAAATTAAGTCGCTTTTTTTTTGTCCGGGCTAATCTCCGAAACTACTTATTCAATCGTCGTGCAATTTTTTTTAAATTAAAGAGAATGTCGGGGAGCGGGTTTATAGCATAAATTATGGACCTAACTCCTGTGAGTTATAGATTTAGAGACAAAAACTGAGTTACATCGGTGGCGCCCTCTAGCAGATAAAAATATAAATATAAATATAATATAAATAATAATACAAATATCGATAATAGCAGGGCTTGAAATCGATTAATATCGATAAAAATCGAAAAAAAAAATATTTTTATATTCTGGTTGATATACATTTTTTATTATAGATACTGAGAACTTTAGAGTAAACAAATATAATAGTTGGCACATTATTCATTTTGTTTTGAAACTTTATCGTTTTATCGTTTTTATTTTAACTACTTAAAAATAATATGAGAGTCTATGTACAGATCAAGATAATATAAATTTTGTCAAAGATTTACTTTTAATAGGCAAAGGAGAATTTCAAGCAACGAATGATAAAATACATATTAAAAATTTCTGTAATTCAGTACTCACTATAACAAAATTGATTCAAAACGTGTACCCGAACATTCCAAATATATCTTCTAAATCATTGAAATGGTTTCAAGAAAGGGCTATTTTGTCACCAACAAATGAGCAAGTCGACAAAATAAATGATTTGTTTCTATCTAGGTTTGACGCTCAATCACAAATGTACTATTCAGTTGATACAGTTTTAGAAAAAGAGGATGCAGTCCATTTCCCAACTGAATTTCTTAACTCTTTAACACCTCCTGGAGTCCCACCACATAAACTGATTTTAAAAATAGGGGCACCTATTATTTTAATGAGAAATTTGAGCCCACCTACACTTTGCAACGGTACAAGACTATAAATCAAAAAATTGAGAAGTTCATTACTCGAGTGCATAATATTAACAGGCTGTGGTAATGGAAAAACTGTTTTAATACCAAGAATACCAATTATACCCTCAGATTTACCTTTTAAGTTTAAACGTATTCAATTTCCCGTTAAATTAGCATTTGCAATGACTATAAATAAGGCACAGGGACAAACACTTAACGTTGCTGGAATTGACCTAAGCGTTCAATGTTTTTCTCACGGTCAACTATACATCACCCTGTCACGTGTGACATCCAAATTTAATTTGTATATTTTTGCCCCTGATCCAGAAAAAGTTGATAACGTTGTTTATAAAGAAATTTTTTAAGTCTTTGAATAATTATCAAAATACTGGCATAATTCATCTTTTGTTCCATCCATAGTTATACCTACAAAATGTACATACACAATTTACATACATCTGAGAAATCTTGCAATAGCGAAGCATTGCCGGGTCAGCTAGTAAATATATAAAAAAGTGTTGTAATATATAAAAAAAATATATCTATATATATATATAATATATATATTAATGAATAACAAAAAAATAATGAAATATTTTTTCAATTTAAAAATATTCTCAAGGTACCTTCGACCATATCACCACAGACGTCACATGTGGCAGGAGGTGTTGAGATGCAGCTTGCACAATACCATCCATGGCCACAGTCCGACAGTATGTATTGCGCCTGGTCTGGTACATATTGTACATGACGCATACATCCAAGACACTGACTTCCAGTTAGATCAAGTAAAGAATTGTTTGACATCCATTTACCTTTTAATAAAAATTGTATATTTTAATTATAAAAGAAAAAAATCTTCAATTTACTGTATCATTATTAATATTTACCATCTCCTAGGTTAACATGCATTATATAGATGGGCTGTGTTGTGGGAAATTCTGCTTTGCAAATTCCGCATTTATCTAATTGAGTCGCACACTCATCACAGCACCAAAATGTTGGCCGACTTTACTTGGCTCCAACTTTCAAGGCAAACAAAACATCTGTCTACAGGGTCACCTTTAGAATAAAAAGTATAAGCTAGTTTTTATTTTTCAATTCTATTTAAGAGGACGTTACAAGGACATATTTTGTTGTCTCCGTCTTACAAGTGTGTATCATAACAAATTGTAAGCTCGATAGAACACGTTTAGCTTCGTTAGTTTAAAAAATAGATTAAATTTGCCCTCTTCTACAATTTAAAGCTAAGTTTATTGTATGGCATCTTGTAGGCTTTGTATTATATTTTAATTTTAAAGTGAGCTATGAGTATTTTAATATGTAACATAAAATTTACAATTTTAAAATTAAAAATAAATATTAATATTATAAAAATACATTTTTATAACTTGCTTTAAAATTAAAATATAATAAAAAGCCTATGAGATACTCTACAAAATAATCTTACCTTTACAAAATAATCTTACCTTTACATTTTATGAGGTAAATTCACTCTAATTTTTAAACTAGTATAGCTAAACATGATTTTTTGAGAGTAAAATTAGGTATGTTACGCACTTCTAAGACGAAGATAACAAATATCAGTGTAACGTCCTTTTAATGGAAAATTATTATAATAATAATAACTTGCCTTCAAATGTAGGGATATCTAAATCAGCTGCCTGGTGAGCTGGTTGAGTATTTTATTCTGAAACTAAATGGAAAGTTATTAAGCTAATGTTTCAGTATTATAACATTTAAAATCAATCTACCGTCAACAAAAGCATCATCTATGATAAGCTCAACTATTTCATAGACCTCTTCCTCCGCTAACGTATCATTGATATGTGGCTGTTCAACTTCAAAACAAATTAAATTGTAGAATAAGTGAATATTTATTCATAAATAGTTTATTTTATTTATTATTTTTAAATTTGTTAGAATAATATATAATCTGTAATACAGTTACAATAAGCTTATGGGCATAGAAGAATAAATTACAAAATGTTAGTACTTGGGTGGAGAACCGCCCAAGGGTGACACTCCAACATTTTATTTATAGAAATACTCTAAGGCATACTTTCGTTTTCTGGCTGATCAAGGGGCTCATTTCGGTCTTCATTATTTGCTTATCAAACAAACAAAAAAGTCATATTTTGTTAAGACAATATATTTTTTATCATATTTTATTTCTATATGCTTACCTTGAATCTGGATTGGCACCTCAATATTGTCTGTATTCCCTATAATATTTATATTTAAAGTATAGTAACTAGAGTAAATAATATATTTTTAATTTAAATGTATAGTTGTATATTACCGAGAAGATGGCGACCTTCAATTAATCTAAGGTTACCACCTGGTTGTTGGCGCACATTTGGATGCCGGACCATTCCATGGTTTTCTGAAACTGCTGCTGCCCGTTGACGACCACGACCCCTCCTACCTCTACCAGCACCACGAATGTGGAATGGTGGTAATACAGGTGGCAGAGGCTGAAGTCCAATCATTGGTAGCTGTTCAGGAATATCTTCGAGAAGGATTTCTATAATTCCATTTTATTGTCATTTAGTTAATACACCCAATTGAATTTATATGGTACCTTCCATTAGCTAAAGGGCCTATTTGCATGTCTATATACCCTCTCACCGAATAAGACACTCTTCTTAAATATGTCATTGTGTCATAGCGGCCATAGCGTATGTTCCGTAGAGCATCAGCCAAAATGCAGTTATTTGTGTCTCTGCTAGACACAAAAGATCTTCGTACCTTTAAAGTTTGATTTATTAAAATTAAAATTAATTTCAAAAATGTAAGCCATATATAGTTAGTTGTCTCACTTGTTGGCCATTGATTGTTTGTAATGTTTCCCTCCGTACTCTACTTTCAACCGATCGTAATCGATCTCCAAAAAGTTATAAAAACCAATCAAAATTCTAGCTTTTGCCAACTATATATTTTTATTAAAAATCAATTACCGTAAAAAGACCAGACTGGGTGATGTATGCCTATGGTGGACTTAAGCATACTGTGAAAACTTTCCACAAAGTTGTTTGTACGGATGTTTACACCATAAACGGAAAACCCGGATGGACGTACTGTTGTCAACCAGTATTGTCTGACATAGTCCACTAACTGAACAATACGGTTCAGTATGCCCATATACGTGTTGCCAATCTTGTGATTGCTAGAAAGCCCCCAAGAATGTGGAAGTCTTCTGGCAATTCTGGCATCTGTTGTGGTGGCAAGTGTGGTAAAAGACATAATCTATATATAAAAAAAATGTTAATATTAATGTAAGAATTTCTCATATCACTAGATCCTAATCCATCCGCCATTAATTGTTATTTCTTATTACCATTTTCAGTATTGTGGCAGCATGATGGTTTTCACGAAATAATGTCACCATGCCATGGGTCTGGACAAAACGTAAAATGCTCGCAAACAAATAGTGCATTTGAGAATATAATTTCTTTATTGACTAAGGTAAATCACAAATGCTGAAATATATTAAAAATATTGGTGAACTAGAAAACTTTTTTTTATACATATATCAGTTTCATATCTAGATTAAAGAATCCAGAAAAATACTATACAATAATAAAAACATTAATGCACAATTTGTTTATTACCTGGCAAAAATGGAACCAGCACCCGATCAATTGGCATTCTGGAATCACTATTCGTATTGCATTTCGCATGGCTGTTTCAAAGTCTGATACAATACTTACATTTTGCCAGTCAAAAATATCTTCTGGTAAATTATTTCGCACATATTGCCACAGTCCTATATAGACGTTTTCTGTTCTACGATTTAATAATGCGTATACCACAGGAACTGACTTAAATTACAAATGTAAATTGAAGAAAATAAAATTTAAATAAACTAAATATGTAAGTAAATTGATTATTTAATGTTAACATATCTCTTACGACATTATCCAAGACAGCGTGAATTGTGATCAACTGCTCGGCATCAGCAGGAACTCGCGGAATAACACCAAATGTACCATCAATTGCCAAGACTCTTGCTTCACGTAGGTATGGAGCAATGTGTCGTATAAATGTCAAATTTAAAAAAATCAATCCTCCAAAAATCAATTCTTCATTGACTATGAACTCCAAGTTTCCATGGAAGAATGGTGCATTATCGTCTACTGAATAAAGTAGACGGTTTTGCCATGTTGGTGACATAATAATCTCTCCCATGGCCCTGAGATTATCTGGTGTTGGGGGATTCACACTTCTTTGCACATAGCGCATTGCCCGTAGTGCTTGCTAACGAGACACCTCTATAGCTGCATTTGGAAATCTAAAAAATTATTATTCGTGTATGAGTACATTTTGACATAATTCTAAATGAAGTATTTAAGTAATTTTGTAAATTTGTGTACCTCCTCGCTTCTTTTTCCAGAATTGTCCGTGCAGGTGTCCTCTCTGTTAAAGAACGCCGTCTCATTGCATCGTAGAATGTCCCAATCTCTATATCATGCCCTACATGATGATTGTGTGGTTGATACATTATAATCGGAATATTTTCTGGAAATAGTGACATTGATGCAGTAGCAGTACATCCCCGTTCGTAACGCGAACATCGAAGCTGTCTATAAGGTTATTTTTTAAGGTATATTAATCATATTAAAGTCTATCAACCAGTGTACTCAATATTAATGCATTATATTTTTATAAGTATTCAATACTAACCGTCGATTAGTGGATTGATGATTTTGCACATATGTGTATCCAACATCATCAGCATATACCAAGTGACCTCTGAGCCCTGGTACTCTCCTTGATGGAGCTCCTTCATTGCCAAGAAGAATATTGATCACTCTATGAGGTGACCGAGATCTCGACCTGATTCTTCCACCATGTTCATCTGATGAATTGTGTACTTACATTTTTATATTGAAAATTATTAAGCAAATACTAGTTTAACATTTGTTTTAAATTTACAAATAATTTTATTTTTTGTCACTAAAATTTTGAATTGAAATTGAGTAAATTAACATATTTATTTTTATGTATATTATAATTTATTATGTAAATTTAAATATAGAAATATAATCATTAATGATAATTTATTTTTATTAGCTCTTAATAATTAAACTAAACATTAAAGATATTTGAAAATTAATATTAATACTATGTTACCACTGATCAAGTTCAAAAATGTTTAAATAATTATTTTGACTTACCTGCCATACTGGTAAATCTTGAAAAAATCAAACAAAATCAAACCAAAAGACACTTAACTGTTTACTTACAACTGAGTTGACGCTAATTAAGACTGTATGACATACGACTGGTGGCTTTTATAGAAAAGTGTTATCCCCCTCTTATAGATCATCACGTAATAATTTGGAATGACAATGATAAATTCTTAAAAGTTTAAGGGGCTAATGGTTCTATAGGTACTTTAAAATATTTATACAAGCCAAGTTAACTTCTTCGAAAGGCCGAGTAGACGGAGAAAGTATACATTTGCTTGATTTCAAGAATATTCCTAAATATTTGGAAACTCGAAAATCGGAAAATAATATTTTATGGATTCTGCACTTCCAAAAACCTTAGTCTATGTAGACTGTAGAGAAATAATATGAATACTAATTCTCTAATTGCTGCCTGGTACGAAGAAAGACGTTTCAATGTGTAGTTAATATCAACCTAAATCTAAATCTTCAGTACTTACGTATAACAAATTTAGGTATATTTCTATTTTACCCTAATTTTTGACAATTTTTTTTTTGAAACCCATGTATTTTGACATTCTAAAAACGATGGTGCAAAAATAAATTGGGGCTAATCATTAGTTTTTAAGTTATAGCACTTAGAAAATTACGTATTTTGTAATATTTTGTTTAAATAGCCAATATATTCGATTTCCTAATTGTTAGATTTTTTGATTATGACCAAGCTTAGTATCGAATTGCAACCGAAATGCATTTCTGTTGGTCCTGTGACCTACTTGAGGTGGTGTTACATAGCAAATCGGGGGATATTTTCGATTTGTGCGGAGCGAAGCGACGGCGCCGAGGAGCGTAGCAACGAGTGCCGATACACGCGCAGTCACTGCCGAGGCATATTGTGATAATCAATTTTTTTTGAATTTTTAGACCAAGTTTAATATTGAGTTGCAACCAAAATGCTTTTAACTCGATACTTAATTATTAATAAAAACGTAAAAAAGTGCAAAAAATTTATAAATCGAATATATTGGCTATTTAAACAAAATATTACAAAATACGTAATTTTCAAAGTGCTATAACTTAAAAACTAATGATTTGCCCCAATTTATTTTTGCACCATCGTTTTTAGAATGTCAAAATACATGGGTTTCAAAAAAAAAATTGTCAAAAATTAGGAAGTCCGGTAAAATAGAAAAGTTCCCAAATTTATTACTTATAAACCACGAACTGGGTATACAATAATTACCGCTGTGCAATACTTGGGTAGAGTTGACTAATTCTTAGGATTCCATATTATCGTAATACATACTACGTAATTGACCAAGTTCATATGACCCAGTCATATTCTATGCAGAACATTTTACTTGTCAACTGTAAATCGCGTACACGTATTCAATGTATTTTGTGGCTAATTTACCAACTGTACATAGGTACCTAGTACTACCTACCTAAAAAGATTATTCTGAGAGGAGACGGTCTGCCAGCCTAAATATATTTTATTAAATCCCTATTATAATCAGTGGCGTAGCCAGGATTATGAAAGCGAGGGGGTTACTTTCATACTTTTTAATAAAGTTTTAAAATGTGCTTTTTTTAGTAAATTCATGAAATAACCTGCGTAGACGTAAAATACTCAAAATTACAATTTTTAAAAGTTCATAACCTTGGAACTAAGTTAAGTAGACAAATTCTGATTGCATCATTGTACTTAAGTCATTGAAATACATATATAGGTTCTCGAAAAAAATCAAGCTAAACTGCATTATTTCTAATGATTTCAGACGTTTATTTGAGATATTTTAAAATATTTGTAACTTTTCAACTTTTCTGGTAGAAAATATGCTTAAGCAACATAAGCTCATAAGCTTCGATGGCCGATGTATGTTTTTGAAAGTAAATTGGATCTAGTTGGTGTTTTTAGGAGGTCGAATTTGAAATTGTATTAAAATTGTTTGGTAACCAGCATGGTTATACCGTCCTCACTTGGATTGTATTTGAATATTTTATTAATTAAAATGTCTATAAATTTCAATAAAAAATTATTTATCCAGTCAAAAAGCTTATAAATGTTATTCGTAAGTATCTATTTTAGTTAAAATATTAACGATTTATAGACACCATGATTATTTTTTATATTTTTTTTTAAATAATAATAATACGGGCAATGGGGGGGCTTCAGTCCGTTAGCCCCCCCTGCGGTTGCCACTGATGCAAACCTACTGGTTACTGTTATATTTTATAAATTTCAAATGTACTATACTGAAGTCAGAATGTCAATAAAATTGTTTAGACATTTGAATAATAATTATTGTAAATATTCTCAAAATTGATTTATTGGAAGTTCTTTGTGGTGATGCACTAACTTTCCATTCTCTGGATAATTATGTTTCAAAATATAAATTTATAGATTTGTTCAACCTACTTTTTGATTTTTTCTGACAAGGCCAATCGATTTATCGATGTTTTTTCAATAAGAATCTATGTACTCATTATGGTCCTGATGCTCAAACACGATTTTCTTAATTTTGGCAATAGTACGTTTTGAATTTCCACCCCTCAATTCATTGACGCAAATAGGGGGGGGGGGCTTGGGGCATAGGCGGAGCTTGATAAATTTAGTTGGGGGTCTCAAGCCCCAGATTATTTTAATTATATATTTTAACCTACACTGAAAAAAATTCTAATAGTAACATTGACAAACATGTTTTGTAGATGATCAACAAATCTAACATTTATTACGCTGACAATATTTGTATTATGACGATAAAAAATTGTTAGTTTAATAAAAATGTTGTCATATACTGTAATTGTTTATTTTATCAATTTGACAATCAATTGTCATATCTATAAATCTTATTATATTCACCCAACAATATGCATTTATCATTGGTAATATAAATTTTTTTAAATCAATAATTATTTTGTCATTCCAACAACAAAATGTACTTGAATGATAAAATCGTGTTGTCAAATATATTTATAACAAATTAGTTTTTTCATTTCAACAAACACTTTATTAACTTTATAAGTTATTATACTTATTAAAAATCTACATATTTTGTCTGTGTTCACTACATACCTATTATGAGAATTGTATTTATATAACACTACATTTTTGAATATATTATTTACGTACCTATTCTTATTACATGGTTTATAGTATTTTTTATCTATATACAATTAACATTCAGTGATTAATATATATATAATATATGTGTTTCTGTGTTGGATGCTGGTTAAAATAGGTAATGATTTATCTACCTAAGATTTGGTGTGATACATTTAAATAAGCTCGTTTATAATTTATATTATGTAATCGGGCTATAGCTAATTTGTAGTTTATAATGAATTATAAAAGGAGGTAAGTTTGTATTAATTATTTTATTACGTATATATATAAATATTAATTGAAAATAAATGCACTAATGCGGTTTTGCTCGTAAATTTTTCGCAGAAATTAAAATTACGTGCTCTTAAGTGAGCGCTTATAATGTTTTCTTAAAATTAGGCCTAGTATGGAATTCGCCAAGATGCGCTTGCGGGGACTGGAAATAAAAGATAATTGGTAAATATATAATATCTTCTCTGAAAATCTGAGCAAGGGAAAATCACAATTATCGTTGGCTCTCATTGGGTCTGTACTAAATTTCCACTAAAACGAACAACAAGCAAATGAAAAATACGACGAGAACATTCGATAAAAATTATTCTGTCCCGCATTTCACTCTTGGAGTTCAAGTGTTCAACTGTCGACTTAGCGTCTTAACACCGTGTTCGAGATATCCAAGATATATTATACTGTTATAACTAAACACCATTTTGACTATCATTTGTCATAATATTGTGTAATAATAATATTTATTACCTATATCGTCTTACTTGCACGTAAAATTAGGTAAGTTATGATTTTTTACATTAAGTACCTACTTAGCATATAAGCAGTGACTAAGTTAAGATTTTGTTCTAAATGTTCAGCACTTAGTTATCAAAATTGAACATTTTATACATTTTTAACTATAAAAAATAATTTGCAAATTTTCGAAGTTGAAATCGTGTATTAGTAAAAACTATATAGATATAAGATACAGACACAAAACAATTAAGTATAATTGTAACATTCATCGCTTTGTTTAGAATATATATAACCCTTGGGACTGGAGGGGGATCTTTTAATCCAACCACAACTACCACAACTACATAACTCGTCACTGCATATTATATAAGTATAGTTATGAGCATTTTAAGATTTATTTATACATTGATAACAATTACTCTTGAATAATAAAAATAAATTATAGGTGGGTGCTTATAAAAACGACATAAAAGTTTAAAAATAGATAACAAAAACAATAATTATTTTAACAGCAATATTATTATATAGGTATAGTTCAACCAGATTCAACCTATGTAAATATTTTTTTATTCAATAAGATTTTTTTAACAATAGGTATTTATAAATATCTTTCAAAAATATAAAGTTAAAACAATTTTTATTAAACATTTACATAGGTATTACATTAATATTGTGAGAAACTTTTAATTCTACTTAATGCAGTCATTTTATGTTTTTATAATTAATATTAAATTAATGAATTCAAATTTAATTATTTATTCCAAATATTTTTAAAACATTTAGGTATTTACATATAAATATCAACCTATTACTTAATTAATTTAGAGTATAATACATACACACAAAACACACTTGCTTGTAATAGGTATACTTTAATACTTACATAAATGTTATTATTATTTTTAAAAACTGAATAATATATTTTATAGGTTTAATTCCAATGCTGCAAGTAGGTACTGGTTGATTCCTCTTTTTTTTCTGTTAACTACCTACCTATTCTCATTATGATTTGTTTTGTTTGTAAATCTACATTTTCTAACTTAAAAACCCTGGTGGTCCATTTTAAAATATTTCACTCACTCAAGTCATACAGTACATATGAATGTGCTGAAGAATCCTGTCATCAGGCTTTCCAATGTTTAAATAGTTTTAAAAGGCACATTTCAACTAAACATATTCGACACAGCCCCAACTTAGATAGTAATATTGATAATATAAATTCAAATGTCAATAGTGACAAAAATGTCACAGAAGTATACATGGATACGCCCATATTAGATAATCAACCCGATTGCAGCTCAAAAAAAATACCTCAATGTTTTGATATAGATTCTGCTATTAATTCCTTATATAAATCAGCTATTACATTTATCATGAGTCTGCATAATAATAATAATTTTTCATTTAAAGATGTTTTAAAGATACAAAGTGGTATTATTGAATATTTAACTAAACCAATGGCATTAATGCTGACAGAATTAAATAATTCCCAAGTAGAAGTAGTAGAACATTCAACTATAAAGATACAACTTAATAAACTCTCCACGGTTTTTTCAAATCCTTTTCAACCTTGTAGTACTGAGTACCGTTTAGGAAAATGGCTTGTTCAAAATCAATATGTTACTGACTTACAACAATTTACCATTAACAATGAAATTTGTAATGTTCAGCTATTGGGTGAAACGATATATGATGAAAAGGTAACTAAAGGAGCTCTGTTACCTTTGAATGAGCAATTTAAAAAATATTTAGAACATGGTGATAATTTAAATACTTTTATTAATAACCTTACAATATTAAAAAATGATGATTCAAGTATTTCTCATTTTGTGCAAGGGAATCTTTGGAAACAGAAAACATCACATTATGTAGGAAAATTAGTTTTTCCTTTTTTTTTATACATGGATGATGTAGAAATAAATAATCCGTTAGGATCCCATTCAATGTCCCAATCAATCTCTGCCATTTACTACAGTTTTCCCCTTGCAGAAAACAGTTCCCAACTATCAAATATTTTTTTAGCTGCTTTAATAAAAACCATTGATTACAAAAAATTTGGGAATGAGCCATGTTTAACACATTTAATTCGTGAAATTAATATCCTTGAGAAAGAAGGTTTGATAGTTACAACACAAGATGGAGAATTCCATGTACATTTTATTCTAGGACTAATATTGGGAGACAATTTAGGATTGAACACTATGCTTGATTTTAGCAAATCCTTCTCAGCCAATTACTACTGTCGCTTTTGCAAAGCTAGTAAGTCTGAAGCTTTAGAGCTATTTGTTGAGAATAGAGAAATAATGCGTACAATAAATAATTATTCAGAGGATGTAAATACTAATAATTTTATAAGTACTGGGATTTATGGTGAGTCTGTTTTAAATCAAATTTACAGTTTTCATGTTGTGACTAATTATTGCGTGGATATTATGCATGACATGTTTGAAGGAGTACGCCATTACGATATGTGCCATGTAATTTTGTATTATACGCAAACTGCAAAATTATTTTCCCTAGAAAAATTAAATAATCGTAAGACCACTTTTAAGTATGGTACAATAGAAGTTGGTAATATTTCACCCCCAATTACATTATTACATTTACAAAAACATCATTTAAAAATGTCTGCTCGAGAGGTAATGACATTTGTACATTTTTTTCCTCTCATGATAGGGGACCTAATTCCTGAAAATGATGATGTATGGAATTTTGTAATTATTTTATTAAAAATTGTTGAGTTGTTAATGTCTTACAAATTTACAGATAACTCAATAAAATATTTGGAACAATTAATAAAAGACCATAATTCTTTATACAGCCTACTTTTTAATGATACTCTTAAGCCCAAACATCATTTTTTGATACACTATCCTAATATAATCCGTGAATCAGGACCACCTCGACATTTCTGGTGTTTTCGTTTTGAGGGTAAACATAAGGAAATAAAAACATATGCACGTTCAATAACATCGAGAAAAAATATAACACTTACACTAGCCAAAAAATTTCAAATTAAATTTGCCTATTTACTAATGCAACCGAAAAAACATAATTTGGTGTTGAATCCTAAACACATAATCAAAGACAGTCAATATAGTAAATTAATAAACGATACATATAAAATAACATCTAAGCAGTATGAATGTTATAATAAAATTGAATACATGGGTACTAATTATAAGGAAGGATATTATTTAACCAGATTTATTTTTGAAATGTGTCTATTTGAAATAATAGAAATAATAGTAATTAATAATATTAAAATAATTATCTTAACAAAACAAATAAAATTAAATGGTTTTCATTCTCATTTTGAAGCGTATGAAGTGGATTTTAATGAACATATAGTTTTAAATCCAGTTTTTAATGAAATAAATTACTTTAATGGACCACCAATAAATGTAATTAATACTTCAACAGGCAAAAAAATGTTTAGAACAAAAGAGTATTTTATGTAATATACATATTATACATACTGCCTATTGGGTATTCCATTTCAACAATTTGTCTTATTTTTTCATTTTTATTAATTTTTTTAATATGCTTATAATTTAATAAATAGTTTTTAAGATTTGTAATTATATATACACATCATAATAGAGTATAATATAATAATTAAAATCAATTGTAATTTAAAAAAAGAATGAATAACCAAAACATTTTTGAAAATCTGGATGATTCATACACTGAATTAATCAAAAACAGTTCGGATGAAGAATTTACTGAAAAAAATAACACTGATTTTAATCAAGTCCGTATTATCATATAAAATATTAAAAACTTAATTAGTAACTAATACATTTTTAATATAGGATCCATCTGCTGAGTATATAGATATTCCAACAGTGGTTGGTTATAACTACCCAGTGGAAACCATACAAGAGTTAAATGATTTATTAAGTCAATGGGGATTAAATTGTTTATACAAAACATGCTTAAGTAATTTTAACATTATTCATAAATAGTTCTAAAATGTTTAATTTGTATATTTTATTTTACATATATTTAGCTGAACTAGTGGACATAGTTACTTTATCAAAGATAAATTTGTCTGAAATTTCTATGTTGACCAAACAGTTTCCTCTGGGCATTCAGATAAATTTTAGGCACAATGTTGAAATTTGGCAAAAAAGTTATGCTCAACTAAATGAACCAAATAAGAACATAAGACCTCCCATTCTTCCATCTCCTTCATGCTCGTCTGCGTTGGAAATTGCACCATCGGTCAATAATCAAAATATAGTCCAACCTCAAAGCATACCTTCAAAAATTGTAAATTTTGAACTATGTAACATATTGAACTCTACTCAAGGTGCTTTGATAGTTGATTATTACAAAAGTCACAATTGTTTGAATGATCATATAAGAACTTTATTAGTTGAAATAATAATTCAAGAATTAATAACAAAAAAAATATTAATGTCTGTGGCATTGGCAGAAAATATTGCAAACCAAATACAACAACTTTTTTCATCTGAATTGAAGGTTTGATAATTATATGAAAGCACAATAATGCATATTATATAATCAATAATTTAATTAATTATACTTTTTTTATAGGAAAATTATTTCATAAAAGATCATTCAAGACAGCCAAGAGGAAAGATATACTGTAAATATTACAATACTATGAGAACACTAAAAACAAGCGGGTTAATCTTAAAACATACAGGAAAAAATGAATTAATTAATAAAACTAAAAATAGTAGTTTTAGTAGATGGACTACTAATAACTATGGTAAATATATTTAAAAAAATATATATTATAAAGAATAATATATTATTTTAATAATTTATGATAGAACCTGAAGAAGATATACAGTTAATCTTAAACCAAATTAAGCATGATAACTGTAGTCTTCCAGAACTTGAGCGACATTGGAGTTCAACTGTAAATCACAGGTTAAATTATATTCAGAAGGCCACAACAACTCAGGAAATAATAAAAGAATGGAAGAGCTATAAAATACCAATGGGTTATAAATTAGTATGTAAAATTTGTTTTTTAAATTAAATTTGTATCAACCATGAGTTAGTTTTAACTATTAAACAATCAGATGCTAATCACATTACATGCGAATATTAAGTTTTGTTAACCATGGTCAATATAAGTTGATAATAACTAAGAAGTTAATTTTACAATTTATAATATATAATATGGATGGATTAGGTTAATAAAATATTTTGTTAGTTGTTTTAGAGTAGGGAAGACTGAGTACGATTGTAACATTTTTCACAAAATCATTTATTTCTTCCAAAATTTAAGCTATTTTTCTTTAGTTACACTTTTAATCATTAAAATAACTTAATTCTTTTATAAATAAGTGAGTATATTGTACGTTAATTTTCACAATTTTGTAAATTAATGAAGGTAAAAAAAAAAAATAATAAGGGCCCGGTACAAAAGTAACACATTTCTTTTTATAATTTTTAAATGGTATAATTTAATCTTTTTAACCATTTCATACTAAAGATCTATGAATAAAAATATTTTAACTTTTTAAATTGGGTTTTGTTTGATTTTTAAAGTTTTAAATTATTAAAATAGTTACTTATTATAACTTTAAATAGACAATACAAAATGTTGATAATATAAAAAAATAACAGTAGGTACCTAACTAATAGAGATAAGAATGTATTGAATTTTTATAAAATTATAATTAAACAACATATTTAAATTAAAAATAATACAACTTTGTAAAAAAAAAGTTTTATTTAATATATTTATATTATTTTATATGTTACAATTGTCCCTCAATAAACTGTTACATTAATACCCATTCAATATTTTTTTAGTAACTTCAATATTATGAAAAATACTTATTGACCTGTGTATTTTGAATAATATCCAGTGAAACTACACAAGTTTCTGACTAAGTTAACGTAAAAAACATAATGAAAAATATAATTTAACAATCACAAAAAAATAAAAATTAACTGATAATATTATTTACTATCAGTTATCAAAAACACATTTTTATTTTCTATTATAATAATGATATCAACTAATTGATTAGGAAATATTGATTATCATATAGTGGGACATTTGGCGTATTTATTTGACGTTTTTGTATTGGTTGTGGAACAAGTTATAGCCAGTGTACAATTATTATAGCTATGTAAAATATTTATTATCTAACTCCCAATTTACTAATTTACTTTTCAGATTGATATTGATTTTAATGCTCTTCACCCAACCTGTTTTAATGTACTAGGAAACTATGAAATAAAATTATTAAAAATATTCAATGTTTTAACAACAAAAATTAAAGATATGAACTCCCGTAAAATATTAGAAAGTTTTATTGAGATGGAAAACCCATGTGAAAGTAATTAATAATAATTATTAATTTAAAATTATATCTATAAATATCCTTATATAAAGATATTTCTTGTAATTATGTATAAAATTAGTTAGTAGGTACCTAACTAATCACATCGTGTATTTTCAGATGCTAAACAAGCGGTTACATTTTATTTAATCCATTCATTATTTGTGCCAACTTCCAAAAAAGTTACTATGGATGATAAAGGGAAGAAAAATATTGTGAAATTCTCTATTAAAGATTCACAAAATACTTTTTTGGTATTTTGTAATACAGTTACCCTGGCTGAAGAATTCATAACTGACCGATATAATCTAAAATTGCCTATTCAGCCCTTTATTTTGGTTGTTGGTACTCCACTTCAACCAAAAGAGATAATTGTATATTTTGATACGATTAAATATAAAGTTTTCACTATACTAAGAGCAATAGATGTGTGTTTTAAGATTATACATTTATTTAATTTAGAGTACCCAATCGAATCATGTGCTGTATGGCAATTTATACAAAAATATTTGTATAATATTAAAACTAAATTTGATAAATCCCACCCCAATTTAAATCAATTAATTTTTGATTTAGAAAATAATACAGAATAGATAAATATATTACGTATAGGTATTCTATTATTATATCCAAATAATATATGGTACCTAATTACATTTGTATACCTGACAATATATTTCTATATTCTTTTTTTTTATATATATACATTGAGTACTTACTCACATTCAATATGTAATATTATAATATGCGTAATATACATAATTAATGTTTTAATGTGATTTACATATTATAAAGTTTGCTACAAGTATTAGCCTACTTATTGCATTTAAAAAATATATATATATGTAATATAAAAATTACTATGTAACTACATGATAGATAAGTATTGCATGGTATAAATTATATAACGTACCTTTTTTAAATGATTAAAAATAATTAAATTTATTTGAATTCATGTGATAATTAGATAAAAGTGATAAAGATCAACTTTAAAGTTGTATATGTAAGAAAGATTGATAAAATATGAATTTAATTTAACTGTATAGCTTTGATTGAATATTAGGTAAATCTATTATTTATTTGTTATTATATATTTATGAATCTTTATATTGTATTTATTATAATGCATATTTTATATAAGCTTCATTATGTTATTATATATTTTTATACCTACATTGTTTTACCTATATAATTTATATTTCTTTATGTTGTATACAATTTCAAAACATATACTAAATAAAAAAAAATATATTTAATATTTAAATGAACTATAGTTTTTTTTTTTATTACCTATATTTAAATTTCAAATGATAAATTATTTGAAATTTGCATACCACTTTTTGATGCAGCAATAATAATTTCAGTTATCATATGATCAGAAAATTTTATTGAAATGATAAACCCATTTGTTGGATATGAACAGATTATATTTTTATCAGTAACAAATATATTTGATTGAAATGATAAAATTAATAATCTTAACAATAAATTTCTTATGATTTGTTTATCAAATAATGTTTCCTATTAATAAAATATTTTATTGTATTAATAAAATATTTTATTGTATTAATAAAATATTTTATTGTATTAATGAAATATTTTATTGTATTGATCAGATATTTTGTTAAAATAGTGTTAGCCATGACAATGTTATGTGATCAAATTAATAATGTAAATTTAATCAAAACGATAAAATGTTTGTCATTTTTCAAGATGATCATGAATTGACAATTTATTGTTGTTAGTTGGACAAATCTGTTTGTTAGCTGAATAGTGACAAATATTTTGTTGATCAAATCTATATTTTTATCAATGTTACCAAGGTTTTTTTTTCAGTGTATGTAGTTGGAAATAATCTTAATTCTTAATACAAATATGAACAAATTTAAAATAGACTAAAATATATGAATGTATTCCATGCTATATTACTATTACAATATTAATACAAATACAGAAAATTATTTTTTTTTTAATAACATTAGAAATTGTATTTTAAATGTCTTTAGACTGAAAAAACTAAAAACAACAAGTTAACATAAATGTTTTCTTAAACTATACTTTAAGTGTCTTACTTCTTGTACTTAAATAATAAAATAATAAGTTACCTATGAACCATAAATTAATTTAGTGTTAACACTGTTATTCGTTACTAAAACTATAAAATAATTGAACACATTTATTAGTCATAGTGAAGTTGTCGGTAATTTATTTTATATGGTTTCGGTGAACATCGACATTCGACGTATTATATGTTTATATAGGTACATGCATACGATATACCAGTATATTATTATTCATAATTCTGAATTACGAGTTTATTTACGATCGTTATACAATTACAAGTGACCATATGATTTGTTTTTTAGGTATTTAGAAAATACATTTCTTTCAAAAATATTAATTTCATATTTCAGTTACCATAAACCTATAGTTTCGTTTTTAAAGTATGATGATGCAAGTGAAGGCCACTCAGAGCAAAATTCACTGGAGTAATTTACACACAATTATAACTAAGTATATTGTAAAAGTTATTAATTTATAGTAGTATGGAAAAGAGAGTTCTAGCCACTCATCCTGCTGGCTCATCGCTATACCGCCTTGCGCATCCCGATTCAAACACCGCATCCCGCATCCCACCATCGCCGCCGCCCGATCGCGTACGTGCGCGACTTGTATTATCAGTTATAACATGTTATCATTTGTTATCATATACGTATGCATACAACTAGTTATCATTTGTTATCACATACAACCAGTTATCACATGTTATCAGTTATCATTTGTTATCATATATTTGTTACTTGTTGAGCTACTTTACATTTTAAATAGGCAGGGTAGACACAGTGTGCTAATAAAATGATAATATTCATACCTAATGGCATGAATTGTATCTTATTATTGTCGATACAGTTAAAAGGTATAATGGTCATTATAATGTACAGGTGGTGGTTTTGTTTACTTTACCCTCGACGTATATATATATATATATAACTCTCGCACGGCATACAAATCGCCACCGTATTGTCATTACCAGACATCACTTAAAGAACAATTATTAAAGGATAAAATAGACATCTGTTCGCACGCTCGTCGAAAATTATAAAATAATCAATATAATAATTGTCACAGGTATTGACACGTCAATCAAATAAATACAACACCATATTGTCAGTATAATAGTGTATATTTCCTTAATCAATTAACAAATATCTTAATAGTCACCTCATTAGATGAACATATCCGTAATTAATGAAAAATACACACCAATATATTGCCATCTTAATAGCCATCACAGGAGGCATTAATAACCGATATACCTACTTTTGTATATAAAATGCCATTAGGATTATTCGATATGTTAAATACCTATTTTTCGAAATTCGTACGACTCGTGTCGCCAGGATGTCGCCGACTCATAATGTATTTCCCTACACCACCTCTCACATTTCCATATTCAATTCATCGATAATCAATTAAATATATTACACTACCTATGCCCGCCTACTTAAATTTGGCTATATATATATACTCTGAAAGAGTCGTCAGTCGTTCAGTCTTCAATCGTATATTTATCGTTCACCCCGTCTTTAACCGTTGTGAGTATATTTTTCGGTCAGTCTGTCTTTTATTTTTATAAAATGTTTCAATGCGAGCAATGTCCTTTGAAATTCAGCTACGAGGTTAATTTGCTCGCTCACCGAAAAACTCATTTAACATTTTTCAAATGTCAGCAATGTACTTCGAAATTCACGACGAAACGTAATTTGGTTAGGCATGAAAAAAAGCATGCGGGTGTGCGTTACCCATGTACTAGGTGTTCCATTACATTCAGTTACAAGACCAACCTCATCAGACATTTAAAAAAATTTCATGGTACGTATTTTTGTAATCCGCTTTATATATTTATTTATACAATATTGATTACCAGGTGGCATCCCAGCCCCGCTGACAGAAAATATTCAAATCGCGCCACACATTTTTGTTCCCAACATACCAGCTGGAGCGTCTTCCATGAATCCAGGACCTACCACCCAAAACGATAGCATATTAACAGTACGAAATATCCAAACTACTCCCCTATCAACCGAACAAGATAATGCGATGGATGAATTTTTGGGCAACCTTGGTGACGATGAATGTATGGAAGTTCTAACCACCGTCGAAAATCTTGGACTCTGTGATACGGAAGGTTAGTAATTTAAATATTTATATAGACTGGGTATTTGCTAACTAGGTTTTTTTCTTAAAGACTCATACACTACGGGTGAAAACGGGAAACGTGTTTCTTTGGCCAACACAAAGTCAGCTATCATTGCAAAAAAAGCGCGCTTGAATCTAGTACAGTCCCCTGGGTTTGTGGAAATCTCGTCTTCCTCGAACCGTACAGTCACCTGGTATTACATTAAAAATATGAGTAATATAGAAAATTATGTATACTTCCTTGATTCGATTAAATCAGAACTTGTCAAGCTATTAAAATCAATTGCGTGCAAACATCCTATAAAGTTCAATTTAAAGCTAGAGGCAACATATAATATTCCACACGTAGAATATTCGTCTGAAAACCGTGCTTTTAAAACTGCAGCTAGGGCGATTTTCACTGATACTGGAGTACAAGAAATCGTTGAAGAGGCATTTACAAAATTAATGACAGAACAAACCGAGTATTCGAGCAAGGGTAGTGGCTTTACTTTACAGTGCATAGACGGTTTAATGTTAGGTGTATATAAATATACACCTATGGTTGGATCTTCCTACATGGCATTACCAGATCCAATAAAAAATAAAAAAGCCACTATCAACCCGCAAAACCTGGACATGCAATGCTTCAAATGGGCAATTCTTGCTAGGCATGTTACAGGAAAAAATAAAGCTTATGTTGGTGAAAATTATTTTGAACACGAAGGACGGTATAATTTTTCTGATCTTTCGTTCCCGACACCTCTTCACCAAGTAAAAATTTTTGAAAGAAATAATCCGAACGTGTCTGTCAATGTTTACGGTATTCAAAAGCAATTTCAACCACCAAAAGTTGTTAAATACCAAGTATTTCCATTAAAAGTAGTGGATGAAGAAAAACCCGAACATTTCGATCTACTATTAATATCAGACGAAGATAACAACCACTTTAGCTACATCTCAAATTTTTCTAGACTCATTCGCTCGCAAAAGACCAAACATAATGGACAAACAATTTTTTGTAAACGGTGCTTCACGTCATTCGATGGACAACAGTACAAATATAAATTGAATGGAGAGGCTGGACTAGCGCAACATAAACTGATATGTGGCACTCATAAGCCCATACTACCTCAGATGCCTGAACCTGGAACAATGCTAGAGTTTACAGGGTGGAAAAAAACACAACGTCATCCGATAGTAATTTACGCAGATTTTGAAGCATTGCTTAAAAAAAGTGATGAGAAAATTGGAGACAAAACAACAGCTTTTCAAAACCATGAAGCGATGAGCTATGGATTTTTGGTTAAGGCGAATGATGACATACCACTCGAACTACTTGAAAAATTTAATATTCCGACTTCACCAATTATTTATCGTGGAAATGAAAACAACCCGGACGTTGCAAAACATTTTGTCGATAGTATTGTGGAAATAGCTGAGAAAATAGAAAAATTACTGAAAACAAACACCCCTATCATTTTCACCGATGACCAACGAAAAACACACGAGTCATGTTGTATATGTAATCTATGTAAGACCGAGTTTTCTAAAGAAAATCATAAAGTGGCAGATCACTGCCATTTATCGGGAAAATTTAGGCAAACATTATGCAATACATGTAACCTTAAGCTCCAAACACCTAATTTTATACCGGTTTTTTTTCATAATTTATCAAATTATGATGCACATTTTATTGTGACACGTCTTGGCTATGATTCAAACACTATTAATGTTATTCCGAACAGTGAAGAAAAGTATGTCTCATTCTCAAAATATGTAAACAACAAGTTTTCAATAAGATTCATTGACACATGCAGATTTATGGCGTCAAGCTTATCGACCCTGTCCTCAAATTTAATAACACCTGGATACGAAAAGTTCAGAGAAATTGCCAAAGTGTTTAAACCCGAAGATATGCCGCTTGTTACCCGTAAAGGAGTATACCCGTACGAATATACAGACAATTGGAGCAAACTAGAAGAGACAAGTTTACCACAGAAAGAAGAATTTTATAGCACATTAACAGAGTCAAATATTGAAAACGCAGATTACGAACACGCAAAAACAGTATGGGACCACTTCAATTGTCGATCACTCGGTGAATATTCAGATCTGTATCTCAAAATTGATGTCTTATTATTGGCTGATGTTTTTGAAAATTTCCGTGATCTGTGTTTGAGCACATATCACCTCGACCCGGCATTCTACTACACAGCACCAGGTTTCAGCTTTGACTGTATGTTGAAATACACGTCTATGAAACTTGAATTACTCTCTGATTATGATATGCTGTTGATGATTGAAAAAGGTAAATTATAAAGCGATTGTTTATTTATAAATTATGTTTTATTTTTTTTATTAAAGGAATTCGTGGTGGTCTAACTCAAGCAAGCATGCGTTACGCTAAAGCAAACAACGAAAATACCCCAGATTACGAACCGTCAAATCCTAAATCATGGCTGATATACCAAGACTGTAAGTATATTTTTATAATTTCCTTTAATCAGTTGATAATATATTTCAATATTTAGGTAATAACTTATATGGCTGGGCTATGTCTCAATACATGCCATATGGAGGTTTTAAGTGGGTCAAACCATCACTAGACGGTCTAAATGATTTAAACGAAACATCTCCCATCGGCCGAATATATGAAGTTGATTTGGTTTATCCGGCAGAACTTCATGGTCATCACAATGATTTACCCTTTCTGCCTCAAAACAGTATTCCACCAGGTTCTAAAGTGAAAAAACTTATGACGACACTAGAATCAAAGAAAAATTATGTTATACACTATCGAAACTTGCAGCAAGCTATAGCCAACGGTCTCATAGTTGAAAAAGTAAATATATATATATATATACACTTATTTAGATTTAGATTTTAATATATTAATTTTATCATAGGTGCATAGAGTAGTACAGTTTAATCAGTCTGCTTGGCTAGCTGAATATATCAGTCTTAATACAGAGTTGCGGAAGAAGGCAGTAAACGACTTTGAAAAGGACTTTTTTAAGCTGATGAATAATGCTGTTTTTGGTATGTTATTATAAGTTATAGTAAGGTTTTTTTTTTTAATTAATTCCTGTCGTTTATCCAGGAAAAACGATGGAAAGCATGAGGAAAAGAATTAACATACAACTAGTGTCTAGTGAACAACGTCTCCAGAAGCTGATAAATCGTTCAACATTCAAATATTGCACGACATATAACGAAAATCTAAATGCTGTCTCATTGGAAAATAAAATAATCGATTTTTGTAAACCTATTTATATAGGTAAATTTTCACTTTAATTTTTTTTTAACGGTAGATTTTTATTTTAATATATTTATTTTCACAGGTTTTGCCGTGCTAGATATTTCAAAAACATTAATGTACGATTACCATTACAATGTCATGAAAAAACACTACGGAGACAAAATCAATCTCATGTACACTGACACTGGTAATTTTGTTTAAACTAATCTCATTTTTATATACTAATTTATAATAATTATTTTAGATTCACTGGTGTATCATGTTTTGACTGACAACTTTTACAACGACTTAGCACACAATTCCAACTTGCTTGACCGAATGGACACGGCAAATCTTCCGAAAGACCATCCGTGTTACATTGCTGACCGTAAGAAAATCCCGGGTTTGTTTTCTGACGAGACGGATGGACTCGTTATGACAGAGTTTTGTGCTCTCAGAGCCAAGTCTTATGCATATAAGATCAATGGGAAGGAAAAAATCAAAGCCAAGGGAATCCGTGGGCATGTGGTAAAGAACCACATGACATTCAATGACCATTATCGTTGTCTGTTTGGTGAAGCCGGCGTGGAGGCGTACCGAGAGAACGTTTCAATCCGATCATTCAAACACCAGCTCAAGACCATAAAGTCAGATAAGTTGACATTTAACAGCTATGATGATAAAAGGGTGATACTAGAAGATAAAATTCATACCTTGGCTTACGGACACTATAGTTTAGAGTAAGTTTTAGAATAATTACATATCATAAAACTGTTTAACTTATATAATTTTTTTATAGGAAAGACGAACTTGAATCTGAGGAGACTGTTAAATGGCCTGATCATGAGTTTCCAGTACACGTTGCTGGGCATGAGTGGGATGAATCGGATAAAGATTTAATGAGATTACTTCTAAGGGAATGCATGTCTACATAATTAAATACTGTATATATTTCTAATTTGTAAATACTATGTATATAAATTTGTATATTGAAAATATTATCATGTTATATATTTTAAATACTTGATATAGATTAATGTTTAGTTTGTAAAATACCATGTAAAATACCATGTATATTTGTTATATTGTAAAAAATACCGTGTATATAAACTTGTAAATATTCTAACCTTCTTGTAACCATGTATAAATAAAAAAAAATAAATAAATAAACACAAAGTTAAAATATTATTATGTTTATTAAATAAAATGTATACATTCAAAATTGTTATGAATTATTTATAAACCATTTCCTTATAGCAAATACTTTGTAAAATGTACATTGTTTAGGATTAAATTCCATATGAAAAATACAGCAAGGTAAAGTTTCGTCATCACATATTTGATCCAAACGAGGGCAGCCAACGTCTTCAATGTTGATTAGTGCGACGTGCGGTATATACTCCATAAGAACTTGTTTTTTCTGTTCACCCTTGACGTAAATGCAGGTGAATTTTAATGAATTCAATATTTTACCGAGTTCTTCATACTCGACATCACCAAATTCTACAGCTAGTTGATGATAATTACGTTCCAACCACTTGTTGGTTTTACGACTTTTGTTATCCTCCATGGATTTTGAATGTTTAAAAATCCAGTGTTGAGTCGCCCATGTTTCTGTGTCTACTATGGACATTTCTTTAATCATGTATTTATTGTTTACGCCAAGAACGCATTGCATGTCCAAGATGGCCGAAGACATTATGACTTGTTTTTATAATACGTTTCGATAGTATTAAGACGACTCAGTAT
>NW_026083136.1:0-75867 GCF_020184175.1 Aphis gossypii
CACGTAATAAGATTACCCGCCAATCAACCGCCTATATATAGAAGACCATATAGATTGCCACAGGCACAGCAAAAGGAAATTGAACAACAATTAATTAAAATGGAACAAAATGATATCATAGAACGATCTATGTCACCTTTTAATGCACCTTTGTTGTAAGTAAAAAAGAAATCATATTCATCTGGTAAAGATAAATTTCGAATAGTAATTGATTTTAGGGCACTTACCGAAGTAACTTTAAATGAATTTCATCCGTTACCTAATATTACGGAAATATTAGATCAATTGGGGCAATGTCAGCTTTTTACCATTTTAGATTTAGCAAATGGTTTTTATCAAATACCTCTAGCGAAGGAATCTCGCGAAATGACAGCGTTTTCGACCGGTCAAGGTCATTACCATTTTAAACGTATGACTATGGGAATGAAAACAAGTCCCGCTACATTTCAGCGATTAATGAATAACGTATTGTCAGGGATAATAGGCATTAAATGTTTAGTATATTTAGACGATATTATTATTCATGCGAAAAATTTGAGCGATCACAACAACAAGCTGATAGACGTATTCAAACGTCTACGTACCCATAATTTAAAAATACAACCAGATAAATGCGAATTTCTATAGCACGCGAGGCGAAAAGTGAGCCGCGATCGTCGCGCGCCAAGCGGCTGTTTTTCGTCAGGGTTACTCCGCCTATTCCTACTGTTTTCCCGCCTATAAAGTAATTTCAAACGACGTAATGTAGATGTTTTTAATAAATTATAATAAAAAAAAACATAATAAAATACAAATAACACAAGTAATACATATAAAACATTTTTTTTTAATTTATCATATCGTCTTCATCATCGTCTTCGTCAGTAGAACTGTCGTCGGGATTAATTGTCATTATAATAGGCTCCAAAATTTCATCTCTTAATCCTTCTTTTACCAAATCGTCTTCTTGAATTTTATCGCAGTGATCGCCACATTTTGCCCAATCTTCTGTTGTGACTGCATCTAAAGCACTATTTACTAACACTTCTGTATCTGCCATTTTGAAGGAGTTATTTTTTTCCGCGACTTTACCCTTAACTTGCGCCCAGATTAATTCGATTGGGTTATATTGGCAGTGGTAAGGAGGAAGTCTTACCACTTCATTGCCCATTTGAAGTGCAATTTCGTCCAATTTATATTTTTTTTTCTTTTGGCATCGTCAATTTGACTTTTTCCCGTAGTTCGCTTAATGTCTCTACTGGAGAAAAGTCTACAGATTTGTCTTGTAACCATTTTTGTACATCTGCCTTTCGAGTATTTGCCTTAGGATATTCTTCTGTTAAGGTAGAATGGTATGTGGCATTGTCCATTACAATTATACAAGGTTCTTCTAAATTTCCCAACATATCTATAAACCATTTTTGAAAAACGGTGGCGTTCATTTGAGAATGATAGTCAGCCTGCGATCCCGACTTGCAACGAAAAACCAGTTTTGAATTTTTGACAAAACCAAATGAAGGTGACCCAGCATGACACACAATAAGCCGACCGCCCTTACCAATAGGTACTTTTAATCCTTCGGTGTTGTCGGAGTTTTGCCATGTGTCCTTGCGTATGATTTTGGTTTACTCATGTTTCGTCTAAGTAAACTATTGGCCTTGTATCGTTATTACGTCTAAACTCGTTCATTTTTCTCAAAAACTTATCCCGAGAACAAACAATATCATTTCTTTCCATTAGAAATTTACGTCCATCATTACATTTTTTGTATTTGAAATTCAAACTACGCAAAATATGTCGCACGGACCATTGTGAACCCGAATAATTAATTTTTTCATGCAACGCTCCCAATATTTTTGCACTAGTTGGATACTGACCATTATCATAAAAACTATGAACTGTTCTTCTGACAACTTCATTGTCAAAATCGTCCAAGTTGGTCATAGGTTTGGCACGTTTATAAGTTTTCCTTGGAGACTTAAATGAAGAAGGTTCGGCAGCTAGTTGATTTTCACCCACAGATAATTTTTTCCCTTCAGCACAAACTCGTTTAAAAACAAGCAAGACTTACGCCACACGCTTCAGCAGCATCATTTCACGAGTTTGACGAAAAAAATTACTAATTTCTGGCTTACCTTTGTCACCAGCCAATGTTTTGAAATAATTATAAACATGAAAAATAACTTTCTTCGTTTGAGAATGTGTGTCTTGATATGCCATTTTAAAACTATTTTTGTATACGAGTAATTATTAAAGAAATAATTAAAATATTACAAACATTCAAACTTTAAAAGCGCGCACTTTAAAAACCAACCACGTAAGAACGCGGGAAATATGATTACAAACGTAGATAATAAGCGAATAAAAACACGTGTAAACTCGTATCTCGAATGTCGAATGACTAACCAAACGTTAACAAAATATTGTGGTATGCAACAGCAGCCTACTGGCGCCTACTGCTAAAGGAAAATAAATTGGTCTCCAAAATACAATGAATTATACAATAAATTACCACCTGCCGTTTTTAAAATGCGCAGCAGCTGTTTCCATTGCACACAAACGTAGAACCCCTGAAACCAGAAAAAATTACCGCTTGGCGCGCGACGATCGCGGCTCACTTTTCGCTTCGCGTACTATAAAACGCGAATATTTATATTTGGGACACATAATTTCGGAACACGGAATAAAACCAGATCCGAAAAAGATAACATCAGTGTTAGAATTTCCGGTGCCTAAAACTGTAAAGCAAATAAAATCATTTTTAGGTTTATCGGGGTATTATAGGAAATTTATACAGGGATATAGTATGTTAGCAAAACCAATGACCCACCTATTAAAAAAGGATGTTAAATTTAATTGGGACGAAAATTGCCAAGCAGCTTTCGATAAATTAAAAAACGCACTCTGTGCAGAACCAATTTTACAATATCCAGATTTTACGAAACAAATTATACATACAACCGACGCTAGTGGTAAGGCTCTAGGACAGGGGTGGCGAACCTTTTTTGGGTCAAGTGCCAAAATTTAAAATCAAGTTTTTTGGAATATGCTCGCGTGCCAAAAAAAAAAAAAAATGAATTTTACTAGGTAAGATGAAAAAAAAAGCATGCAATAATTACACACATTTTATTAGGTATATAATTTAATAAATAAATAGTATATATGTAAAGTTTTATTACAAACTTATAAATTTGATTCTAAAAATTTCTCATAGGTACTAAACTTTTAAATATAATTTTTTTTTAAGATAAATAATATTTGCGTGCCACTGAAATTTGGTCAACGTGCCACTTCTGGCACGCGTGCCATAGGTTCGCCACCCCTGCTCTAGGAGCTATACTATCCCAAGCAGTGTTGCCAGTATCTAAAACTCATATATCCGGGAAAAGTATTTAAAATTACCGTAAAAAAACCGTATTTCACTAATTTTTTGAGAAACGACTAAACGACTAAAAAAGAACAATATTAATATATTCTGTGATATATCCATGAAGACTATAGGTATCTCTAATCTCCATAAATATACTTATTACCAATAGATAATAATTTGCCTTGTTCTATTAAAAATTACCAGTGTTAAAATACAGGTATTTTTTGTAATTACAATTGGACTTAAAGCCATATTAAATTTTCAATGCAATTTTTATTGAGTAAAAAAAATTAAAAAGATAGGAAAAAATGCAACCATACTTAAACGATTAATGAGAACTTTTCATTATAATAAAATAACGTAAAAAATAAAGACATATGCTAAACAAAATATAAAATAACTATAAATGTTCCAAATTATATACTTAAACAGTTAATGAGAACTTTTTCATTATGATAAAATAACGTGTAAAATAAATATATAAAATTATATTATATAATTATAAATCTTCAATTTCAACATTTAAATTTTCAATTTCTTGGTCAGCGTTTTGATACATTGTTATGTTCATTGAATCTACCATAGTTTTAGTGGGTTGAAATTTTACATATGTTGTCTGTTTAACATGTTGACTAGACAGTAACAAACCATTCAATGTTTCGGTTTGAAGTTTATTCCGGATTTTTGTTTTAATTAAGTTAACCCTAAAAAACAATCGCTCACACTCAGCAGAAGAATGTGGTAAGCTTAGAACTTGTAAAACAAATTTTGCTAAATTTTTAAATTTATATTCTTCCTCAATTTTCCAATTATATAAATATACCCAAAAGTCTTCAACATACATCTCTTTTATAGAAGGATCTATTTCGGTAGTTATTAACTTTCTCCATTCATTATCAATATTTTTAAGATCTATCTCTTGATAACTGTTGATAATTCTAGGAACTTCATCAAAAAATAAAAATAATGATATAGGTCGATTTTTACTTAACGCATTTTGTGGGGATAAATGTTGCATATTCTTCAAAATAGAACACTCGAAATCGTATCTAAAAGAAACTGTTTTATTAATATTGTAATTTAAAAACCAAAATGTCAGTTATAGTTTTTATATTATAAAAATTACTATTTTTTTCTTACTTTACCTTTTTTTTATTTGTTTAAAAGCAGTTATTAAAAATTGTCTGCATCTTTCGTAGAATTCCTACATCATTTCCTTTTTTGAAAAGATTTCTGGTGATTTAAGTTCATTCATAACACCAATTCCTAAGTACATCTGTTCATAGTGTAGAAACTTTGAACTATCATCAGGTGAAACTTCTAGTGGCTTATTCATTTGAATCATGTATGAAAAAATCAACTCTAAACATTTATCATTATATAATAATTATAATTAGGTAATTATTAATCAATAAAATAAATTAAAGAATATATGGATATGGATATACAATATACCTGTATACATTTCTTCCATTTTGTTATGCATAGATGTTAAGATGACTTTTTCGCTTTGAAATAATTTGTTTAATGTAGTAAATTTAGGTAATACCCATTTTAGGAAATGATAAAACAATAAAATCAAAGGATCATTCAAATAATCATATATTTTTTCAACTGAAGTCAGTTTTTCCTCATATCTGTAAACATTTATTTATTAACCTATATCTACTAAGTTTTAATTTTTTATGATATTCAGTAATGTTGGAAGTAAAAATAAAATACCTTTGTAATCTGAAAAACATATTGGCGGTAGTTTCTTACTGGCGGTGGTGTCGCTACCGTCGTCGTCGCTGTCACCGCTGTCGCCGCTGTTGTCGCTGTTGGTGCTGTCAAAAGAACCAGCGGCCGTGGGACCGGAGTGGCCATCAAGGGTAGGGGGGGGGGGGGGGCGAAAGAGGTGCGCAGACGGGGGAATCGCGGGCGGTCGCGGCATACCCGCTGGTGGTGCGTGCCGTCTCGGGCTCCGGGACCGGTGCGTTTCCACGGGTGGTACGTCCATCACACTGCGGAATACCGCCGTGCGGTCGTCCCACCCGCGGTTGTAGGCGGCCCACAGCACCGGGTCCCGGCGCAACTGCTCCAGGGTCATCTGGGGCACCCGTGCTGCCGTTGTCGTGGGGGGGTTTTCGGCGCTCGCCGTGCGTAGCAATTGCTGGCTACGTGCCAACAGGTCCGCGGCCTGTTGGAGGGGGGTTTGCCTTCGGTCCATGGCGCGATTGACTGTCCGACTGTTTGTAGTGGATACAAGAATACATGATTAATACGGTAATAATAGAATAAGCATATTTGTATATATATATATCAATGTGTATACCAAAATCTGATATATTACTATTTGTTAGCGGTGGTGTCGGGTGAGGGTTGCTCTGTGGGTGTCGAGTGTTTTAAGCATGATACGTGAAGTTTGCGTGGTGGCTGTTGATCTGTAAGGAACACGCCTTTGCCTACGCGCGTTTGTAATGTTACCGGTCCCCACCACTTGGGTGCGAAGCCGGCGTGGAACTTCGCGTGCGCTTTCGACAGGTGGTGCGCTTTGTAATACACTGTGTCGCCTGTTTTATAGGCCGTGCACGTCTGGTCACCTGTCACAGGTGGTATTTCCAGTACGTGTCTCTCGCGGCTTTCCCTACCCACATTGATTTGTTCGATCGGGCTGTCCGTTGTCCGAGTCAGTGCCCATTCGCCCGGCCGCTTCATCTCTCTGCCGAGGACGAGTACCGAGGGGGGAAATCCTGTCTGGTCGTTACGTCGGTTCCTAATCGAAAATAATATGGGGGGTATTTTGGCGTCCCACGTGTTGTGGTTGCCGCCGGCGAGTAGTGCGCGCAACCCTTTTTTTATGTCCTGGTTGCGCCGTTCGACGGGGTTGGCCCTAGGATGGTATATCGGGGTTGTACAGCCCTCGGCTCCCCACAGTTCGATCGCGCTGCGCATATCGTTCGCTACAAATTGAGGCCCGTTGTCGCTTAGGCACACACGGGGGTATCCGAACCGGGAAAAGAATTCTCTTTCGAGTGTCTCGGTTATCGTCTTTGTAGTGGCTGTTCCGAGTGGGTATGCCTCGGTCCATCTACTAAACATATCCGTGGCGACCAGTAAATATTGTTTTCCCCTGCTCGTGCGTGGGTAGGGGCCCATGAGGTCTATGCTAATTACCTCCCAGCGGTGGCGGGGTGTTCTGGCGGTCATTGGGTCGTCTGTGCGTCTGTTTAGTGGTTTGGTGCACGCGCAAATGTGACACGCCCTGACGTATAGTCGTACGTCGTTTTTTTGACCTTACCAGTAAAACCGTTGTTTTATTGTCCTATACGTTTCCTTCCAGCCTGGGTGGTTTGCGAGGACGTGTTCGTGGTATGTCCATATCACGTTCTGTGTTTTGGTGCGCGGGACGACTATGGGCGTGTGTCCGCGCATATTTATTCGTAGGAGACCGTCGGTGACAACATATTTGTTGTCTTTATTCACGGTGCGTCCGGTATCGCGCGTCGTGACGTCCGGCGTCGCGTGTGTGATGGTGGTCCCGACGGTGGTGTCTTCCGGGTCAGCGGTGGCAAACAAATTGTCGACCGGCGCACTATTAGCGGTGGTGAGCGGTGTAATTGGTGCTCCTACTAGTCGCTCCTCGAGGCGGTCCTCGTCTAAGGGGGGCCCGGGGGCTGTGTTGCGGGACAGCATGTCCGGCGCTTCATTCTGTACGCCGGGCACGTGTATGGTGGTGTAATCCAAGTTAGCCAGTTGTAGTGCCCACCTGGTTAACTTGGAATTGGTGTTTTTGGCCCGGTGGAGCCATGTGAGTGCCGAGTTGTCGGTGAATAGGTCAAAATGGCGGGCTTCTAAGTATGGTCTAAACTTGTCGGTCGCCCAGATTATCGCGAGACACTCGCGTTCTACCGCGGCGTACCTAGTCTGCGTGTCACTAAACTTTTTGCTAGCGTAGGCGATTATCCGTCTTTCCTCCGGTCTGTCACCCCGTTGGAAAAGTACGGCACCTGCTCCTATTTCGCTAGCATCGGTTTGTAGGCAAAACGGTTTTCCGTAATCGGGTGTCGATAGTTTCGGCGAATCGTACAACGCGTGTTTTATTTTCATAAAAGCTGCCTGTTCGATTTCGGTCCACGCCCATTTAGTCCCTTGTTTGAGCCTATTCGTTAGGGGTGCTATGGTGTCCGCGTAGTTGTCTACAAATTGGCTGTACCAGTTGCAGACGCCTAAGAACCTCCGTAGGTCCCGTATTTTCGTGGGTGGGGGAAATTGCATGATGCACTCTAGTTTCTCCGGTTGTTTGTCTATCCCGTCGTTGTTCACTAGGTGTCCAAGAAATGCGATTTCGGTCGATCCGAAAGTGCATTTTTTGGTGTTTCAAGTTAGCCCGTATCGCTGTAGACGCTCTAGAACTTTGTCTAGGTGACACTGGTGTTCGTCAGTGGTGTTTGAAAACACCACTATGTCGTCTAGGTAGACGCGGACGTACTCGTCCAGATATCCCCTCAGAACTTCGTTCATAAGTCGTACAAAGGTCATGGGGCTGTTTTTGAGGCTGAAAGGGAGGACTCGGAACTGGTATAGACCCCGAAGTGTCCGGAATGCCGTGTATTTTCGCGCCTCGAATTTGCCGTATTAACGTATTGAGGTCGGGCATCGGGTACGCGTCGGACTCAGTGACGTCATTGAGCCGTCTATAGTCGATGCACAGTCTGTGAGTTCCGTCTTTCTTTTTCGCTAAGACGACGGGTGCCACCCACGGGGAGGTGCTTTGCTCCACGAGTCCCTGTTGCTCCATATCCCGTACCATGGTGTCTATTTCTACCTGTTTCGCGTGCGGATAGGGATATGGTTTTAGCGCTATTGGTGTTTGGTTCTTAAGGAGGATGTCGTGTTCGATTAATCTGGTGCGCCCTACCCTACCGCTGAAAACGTCCGGGTAGCCGCGAACTACTTCGGTTATTTTCGCGCGTGTGGGTGGGTCACCGTGTATTGTTAATTTATCGATATCTGCGGTCGGGCGGGGGGTGGTTGTCCGGCCTTTCCAGCACGCCAATGTCCTCCTATGTGTACCTAAATGTATAGTGCTCGTCGTGTAGTCCCAAGTGACTTCGTTGTCTACGAGGAAGTCGTGTCCTAGGAGCACGTCGCAGTATAATGTGTCCATTATTGCTGCGTTGAAAGTGACCGTTAGGTCGCCTAATCTGGCTTCGAATGTGGCGGTACCACTTGTTACTGTGATGTGTCCTTCCGCCATTCGTACGTGTGCGGGTTGTCCGTGGTGGGGTGTGCCATGTGCGTGTGCAATGTTCGGGCTTACGTATGATTTCTGTGCCTGTGAGTCGAGTAGTGCTGTTACGAAGCCTGACCTAAATTCGAGTTCGACCGCGGGGGTCGGAATTTTGTCGGGGCGTGTTCATTTAGCATCATTCGACGACGGGTGTGTGCTGTAGCTGGGTAACTGGTTCTCAACCGCGAAATCGGTGTCCCTGGTGGCGGTGTGTACCGCCATTACCAGGGCGTCCGTTTCGGTTACCTCTGAACTGCGCACGCATTCCGACGGCGCACGTGAAAATTCCGCAGTAGGGGTCGTTGTGTGTGGTGATGATGACCTACTACCTACCGAATTTTTGTGTGTGGGCGGGCGATATATTCGATGACGCCGAGCGTGTCGATGTGCGTCTGAAGGTTATATCCCCGTCAGCGTTGCCGAGCATTGTTTGTGTGGGTGTGATTGTGTGTGTGTGATGCGGCGGTGCGAACAAATGTCCGCCGACTCATCTGGCGTTTCCCGAAGCCGGTGCGTTTTCGGGACAGTCGCTATTCCAGTGCGATCCGCCACAGTGCCTGCACGGGACGCGCGGTAGTGGTCTGCCGGGCGTGTTGTCCCTCGTTCACGGCTGCCGTGGTGGTTGTGGTGTACGCGACCGTCCGGGTTTTGTGTACAACGCTGCTGTTGTCGGAGGTGAAGGCGGATCATCCGGTGTATCCATGATTTCCGCTATTAGGTTTAGGTCCGCGAATGTGTTGGGACGTTGCAGTAAAATGTGCATACGGTATTCCTTTCGCGTTAGTCCAACTATCGTATGTACTAGCTGTGGTTCAACCTTGTCCGTTGTTGATACGACGTGTTAATTGGTGTTTGCGCGAAATGAAATCCGTTAGCAACTGCGTTGGGGATTGCCGGACGGTCATTACCTCCTCCTGCAGCCGGGACTGAATTGTCATGCAGTTGAATTTTTTTTAGAAAATTCGCACGAAATTCGTCCCAGGTGTAGTCCAGTAGCCTGACGGTGTTCCACCAAGTTTCGGCTGCACCCTTTAACAGCGGTTCGATAATGCTCGTCCAGCCTGTCCGTTCAATCTGCGTTTTATACAGTGTGGCTTCGACCCTATGTATAAACCGTACCGGGTCCTTGGGTGTCGTTCCGTGGAACTCCGGCAATGAGTATCTCACTGTGCGTATTTCGTCATACGGTATAAACGACTGTTGTAATACGCAGCTGTGTGGGGTGGCGGCGGTGTGTGAAGTGGACGACGTTTTATCAAAGTGGACGTTGCGGTATGCGTGGTGGTTGCCCGCGGACGGTGATTCGCGTGACGCGGGTCCTCTTGCTCCGCAGTCCGTGATGTTCGGTGTGTCGGTGTTTGTGTAGTGGTGTGTGTTATCCGTGGGCGGTTCCTCCGGCGTGCTCCAGTATTTCCTAGATAATGTTGCGCGCTGCGGACGAGTCGGTGCGGGTGCGTTCGGTTGTGTTTCCGGTGTCAGACGTGACATACCCATCTCAAGGCGACGCATTGTCTCCGCTAAGCGACGTTGGTCTTCGGCAAAGCGGGCCATGTAGTCCTCGAGCATGGTTAGCCGTGTGTCCAACCCGGCCGTGTGCGGCGGGTTTTGCGCCGTTTCTCGTACCCCTTTTAGTATGCCACGGGCTGATTGTATTAAATCCGTGGCATGTTGTGCGGTGTGTATGTGGGTGTGGTGTTGGTCATGTTTGTCGATACGGGGGTGGAGGCACGGTTGTCCGTGTCCGGCTCGGTGTGCCCGGCGTTGTGCGCCGGGTTAGTGTCCATCTCGGTCCCGGTTGTCCCATCGGTTTCCATAGAGGGGAACCGGACGGAGTTTGCCTGTATTCCCATTCCCGCGAGGTGGTCTGCTAACCGGATTTCGAGCGCATCTTTTGTGCCTCCTTCCGATAGCCCGCGTTGCCTGCACTCGTACCTTAGTTCCGCTGCGGTCAAATCACTCAAAAATTTTCCTGCCATTACGTCTGGTTGTCCGGTGTTACGTTCAAGAAAGAAAATTTACAAGTGTTGATGTTATCGGCAGAACGGATATCGCGTTCTTTCGATCTGTGCTGACCGCGTATCGATATCTATTTATGTACGAATGTAGGTCGCTGGGTCGTTGACCGTTGTTGTTGTGCTTGCCGGGTGATCACAATAACCGGTTTCCGTAATGTATAGTTGCGGCTGTGTGTGTGTGTGTGTGTGTGTGTATTCCTGTCGACTATCGCGATTCGGGACGGCGGCGACGGCGGCGGCGGTGGTCCGGTTTCGTGGTGGGCTTTTCCCGGGTACTTGCGAGGTGACGCTGGGCGGGTGGTGGTGCTTGCTGTGGTGTTTATGACCGTGTCGCGCTGTAGTGTTCCTACCTATCCTAATCCCCGTGTTTGCAGTGTCGCGCGCGGTGAGATCGGTGCGTCCGTAAGTCAGGCGGTGCGGCTATCGTTACGTTCTTTGTGGTTATGTTACGTAACGCGGGTTTTCCCGTTATAGCCTGCAAACCACGTTTTTGTCGTGCGTTGCCAGGGAAGGTTTCGCAAGTCGCACAATGGGGGGCTACTCCTCGGTAGTATAGTGGTAAGTATTCCCGCCTGTCACGCAGGAGACCAGGGTTCGATTCCCCGCCGGGGAGCCAATTTTGACGCGGGTCCTGGTGCGGTCACTGCGTCACGAGTGTAAGGACTGAGTGGTGAGGGAAAGGAAAAAAAAATTAAAACACTAAAAACGGGTTGTTGGTGAAACGGGAGATGTTTATTCGTAAAAAAAAAGAAATGAAAAAAAGAAATCAGGCGAACAACAAAAAAAACCTGTAAAATATGGTGATGAAAAAAAAAGAGAAAAGGGGGATAGAGTCAGTAGCGAACTAGGTGTGTGCTGAAAAGCGCGGGTCACAAGACTAGTTCGTCTAGGTCCGGTTCGCGGTGTCGGCGGCTCGGTTGGTCCGCGTGCGGTTATCGCACGTCGGTGTCGTCCGTCGTCATCTGGCGGTTGGTAAGAAAAGTAATTAGCGGTATTCCGCGTAAATGCCGTTTGAATTCAAATGGCTATTACGCGGGGCCGCGTCATGTTATTAATTTCATCCAATGGAGATAGAATATTTAGAATTAATAGTTTTTTCATTTTATCGCAGGTATACGCTGTGTAGCTCATACGCTTCAATTAGCAGTAATTGATAGTCTCAATGGTAGTGCTGTTGAAAAACTATTAAACAAGGTGAGAATCTTAGTTAAAAAGCTAAGAAACCAAACTTATTTGTATCTTATTAAAAAAGAAAAATTAAAGTCACCAGTTCTGGACTGCTTGAATAGATGGTATTCTACCTTGGACATGCTTGAAAGGGTAAAATATTTAAAACTTTTTATTTTAAACATGTCAGCTAATGATTCGAAATTGAACAAATTGTGCTTGAGTAATTTGGAATGGCAACAAGTAGATGCCCTGTGCAAAGCTTTACTACCTGCCAAGATATGTACAAAAAAGTTGCAATCTGAACAGCTGACATTAACTAATTTTTATGGAGCATGGCTAACATGTAAAATTCAAACACAATCATTGAATACAAATTTTTCAAATAATTTAGCGCAGTGTTTAATTATAAGAGAACAACATATAATGAACAACAAAGTTTTATTATCCGCTTTATATCTGGATCCCCGTTTTAAAAATATGTTGACTCAAGGACAGTCCACTATTGCTATTGAGCACTTAATTAATGTCTGGGTTCATATAAACGAATTAGAACAAAAAGAAATTGAGTTTGTTGGTTCTACGAAAAGTCAAACTATAGAAGGCAATGATAACGATTTAACTTCAATAGATGATTCAGATGAACTTGAAACTTTTCTTCAAGAAAAAGATAATGACTCCTCTTTAAGCTTCAACTCGCCATCTCAAGGTTCCATAGCATCTAGAATGGAAGCAGTTCTTAAATCGTATTACGTTGATCAGAAAAGGCTGAGCCATAAATTAGATATTTTGAAGTTTAGGAATCAAATGGAAACCTCATACCCAGAGCTTGCTGAATTAGTAAAAACGATTTATTCTGTTCCTTCTACACAAGTAAGTGTGGAGAGATTGTTTTTTGGACTCAAATTCATATTGTCTGCTTATCGAACCAGTGTGTCATCTAAAAATTTAGAAGATCAGTTACTGGTTAGGACTAACAGGCTGTTTCAAAATAAAAATGAGTATGTATAAATATTTTTATGTATTTGGTATATACTAGTATTTAATATTGTAAAATAAATTTTTTATAGAAAAACAGGTATTCAAAATTCGTTAATTGTCAGAGATAGAATATTTGAACCGGAAGAAGAACAAGAAAAACAAAATGTTGTGTTTTCTAAAAAACAGAAAAAAAATGATAAAATTTTATGTTATGTTTTATTTGTAATTAGTATACAATGTATTAGTATATTACATTATAATTGTTTATATTGCAAATGTATATTATGGAGTTTTCTAAATAATTTTAGTAAACTTATTTCCACCATAAGATACTTAGTACTAACTCAAAATAATTACTATTACTGAATTTTAGTTTTTATAGTTTTCTGTTAACTTCATTTGTTTATAATGTAAACAATATAAATTGATGTATGGGAATATCCCATATGTTATAATATATTATGAGAGACTGAGTACAATATTCTACAGTTTCTTTAGTTTTTAGTGTTAAGACTTAAGGTTATAAGTGATTGTTATATTAAATAAAAAATAACTTGACATATTTATTTCCTTCAGTCAACCTGTTTTTAAATCCAGAATTCGATGGTTCATAAGGTTATTTTAATTTTTTATTACATTCAATTTTACATGAAAAAAAAAGTTTATACATTTTGTATTTTAAACCATCAAAAAAACTTTTTTAACGTCTAGCCTAGATTAAAATTTAAAAGTAAAATAAATTATATTTCAGTCCCTTATTATACTAGGTATATTTTATATTATATGCCTATTATGGTCTCATATTAAATTAGACAGAAAATTATCAAAAATGAATTGAAAAAAAGTTGAAATAAGAAAAAGTCAATTAATCTAAACAACTTTTAGTAGGAAAGTAATATTGTCATTTTAATTTATACTAACAATCATCAGTTAATTATTAAATTAAGTACCTATCTACACAAAATATGATTTTTATAGAAAAAATCTCTTTATATACCCATTGTACAATTTCTGGTATTAATGTCAAGTAGTTCAAGCTGAATTTTACAACTCACAAGGCCACAGCTATACAGTAAGTTATTCTTGGCCACATGCATATTATACAAAATTCTAGGGTATTATTTAAATAAAACCACTTTAAAGAGATCATCAAGTGTTTGATTCATGATTGTATCAAATTATAAAATTTACTGACTTCCACTTCTTATAACATGAGTCGACCCTATTTTTAAAATTTGTTTTGGATGTTTTTAAAACAAAATAGTAAACTTACTAAGTCTTATAAGTTTTAACCCAATAAGGCTACTATAATTTGATTTTATCATTTTAGATAATTATATAGGTATATGCATAGGCGCAATTTCAATTTTTGACTTGGGGGCTGAATATATTAAAGGCAAGCAGACCATTGCAATATAGAATTTTAAAATTGTTTGTCATAGGTTTTTTTTTTTGGGGGGGGGGGCTGCGACTAAGTTTGGGGGCCTCATCCCCCCGTTTTGCGCTTATGAGTATATGAATGAAGTTTATAATTGTTTTTTTTGGAAAAATATATACCTCTAAATACCGGTATTTACCGGTACCAGAACCGAAACCTTAATTCTGTAATTTTAAGAATCGGAACCGAAACCGGTACCGAATTTTTATTTTTTTGAAGAAATGAATTGGAACCGAAACCGAAAAAATCATAAAGGTTCCAAGCCCTGGTTTGTGATGAGGAGTGCGCAGAGGAAACCTTACGACACATAGATAATGTCGAAGGTACCGACGAGCGTATGATACATGTCATTAAAGACCAGACCACTGTAGTAAAATCTTCAATAATAGGAATAAATAGCGCTTCGACAGAATTAAACAAATTATATATCGAACTAAAACAAAAACAACTAAGTTTAGAAACAAACATAAAAACTCTAATAAACATTACGTATACTCTAGAAACCTTATTATTATCAAATAGAATTTTTGGTATATTCACAGCGTTAATGACACAATAGTCTTACGAGACCCAAACTTTAAGCGCCATAATAACTGCGGCTAGGACAGGTGTTTTACATCCAAGCTTAGTGCAACGTGCTCTGATACTTAAATATAATATATAAATTACCATAGCCAACAATACTCTAAACATTGGGGGCATAAAGGACATCCTTATAGTTATGATAGAGTGAGCAGCCAGGCAAGCAATGATCGAGTATAATTAAACTAGGACCGGACCTACAAACAAAAGCTAAAAACAATCAAAAGCATCATCGCCCGTGTGCTTCCTATCCGCTAGGAGATAATAATATATAATTGCTATCCGGTGTCATATTATGGATACGTAATTACCACCCGGTAGAATATATTAAGTGCGGAATCACTCACCCGATAGAATATTATTGTCATATAATTGACGCACGCTATCGCCCGGATGACGCAAAGCGTGGGCAGAAGCGGATGCAGGTGCAGATGACCAACAAGAGCCTGAGGGTACCGCGGGAGTCCCTAGACGATATACAAGGGGGTCCAGATTAGGCACATTTCAGACGTGATCCACCAGAGTTAGAACGAGCACCTTCACGTCACCCAGATCAATAGTTTTGTCATTTGGACTTAGAATATTTTTCACAAGTTTAATTAAATTAATTAATTGGACTTAGAATAATTTTAAATAAAAAACACTTAGAATAATTTCGAGAGTTTTCATTTATTTCAAAACAACCTTTCCGATTCGACATCATTCAACTGATTGTACGTGGCACGTTACATTAGTAACACCGCGAGAACTTGTAGCGCAACTAGTAGACGTAAAATTAAACCTATCACTCAACTTGAACTTACCAATGGGAACATTGCCAAGTGAAATACACGAATTTACAAAAATAATTAAAATTTCAGTATTTTATAGTGGGAGTCAAATAGTATTTTTGATAAAAATACCGTTAATAACGGAAACACAACTAACTTTATTTAAAATCATACCTATACCACATCCTGTAGACATTGATCGACCGGATAACAAATCACATAGTATTGTTTTGAAACCAGAATACCAATATGTAGGAATAACTAAAAATCGTAGACAATTTACAACATTTACTGAAACAGAATTATTACATTGTACCGAAACAGAAACCTTTACTATTTGCCCGGAATTCCAACCAATACAACATGAATCAAAAGAACAACCGTGTGAAATTTCTTTATTTAAAAATCCAGACCAGTTACCACAAAATTGTGAATCAAGGAGTAATAATTATTTCTAAAAATATATTCCACAAACTTAAGTATGCCAACACATGGATATACATAAAAAAAAGATACATTAACAATTACGTGCCAGGGAATACAAGAACCATATATAGAAAAAATTAAAAATCAGGGGATAATTAAATTAAATCAGGAATGTAGAGCTTATGCAGAACATGTAGTGCTAAATCCGACTAGGGAGATAAAAACGAAGTATTTCACAAATTTCATACCTAAGATCGGAGTAGGGAGTATATCGTATAAGATCAATAACAGTATCAAGGACATTAAAATAGAAAAGTATAGACATAAGTTTGACTCACGCAAACTCGATAACGTACACGAAATGGCTCACTCACTAGACGAGGTAGAAAATATGATAGACGAGGAAATACTTAGACAATCAGGAGTAGAAGTGCAAAGTAATACCAATTCATTAATGATGTACGCAATAATGGCATTGTTAGTATTCTCCTTGTTTCTTTTGGCATTTATATACATAAGTTATAAATGTAAACTGACCACTATGAGGGCAATAGGCCATCAAACAAGAACTACGAATAACGATATAATGAATAAAGAGAGAAAAGTCGTCTATGTGACGTCACCAGCAAAAGAAAATAAGGATAAGGAAAAGCTACTAGGTGACACACCAGATAGACTAGCCATAAATGATATGCCGCTCTTATTAAAGGAAAAATAAAAAATGTATAAAATTAAATATATAAATATTATAAATATAATAAAGATTAATAGTAATAATATAATATAACTTAGTAATAATAAAATAAATAATAAATATAGTAATATATATAAATAATAAATAAGAAGTATAAAATATAATCACTAACACAAAAATGTTTAATTATACAGAAAAGAGACACATAAGTTCGTAATAATGGATTTCGAATTTTCAATGGTGAACAAGACAAGCATGGTTGTTATCTCCGGGGTTATATCAAATAGCTTAGATCGATTTAAGATTAGGAAACTGGAAGGACGACCTCTTTTGCTACCATTAAATGAAGAAGCTCGACCTATGGGTGAGACGGAGCTTCAGGTAGCAGTGGGAGAAATTAAGAGGGTTTTCAGGGTTAAAACCGAATTGAGAGATGCTTGTTTGGACCAATTGAAACAGAGTTTGAGTTCAACGAAGAATAATTTGACAAAGGGATACATTGACAGTTATATACGTAGAGGTAATAAAGAGAACGTAATAGTAGTGTGGAACGGACATTCAGATAAGAACATTCTAAAAAGATTAAATTTAGACCATTACCCAATGCTGAACATAACGTGTTATGACAAATATTTTAACAAAAACTTTTATATTCAATTTGAAAAACTAGGTAATAGGGAAATAATTTTTGAAGTAGATATCGGTACATATAATAAATCAGGAAGGCTACTTAATTTAGTAGAGACCCATGATGTAATATGTAAAAAGAAACACCATACTACGTATGCGCATGATCCGAGAATGGATGTCAAGTATACCAAATGTATATTTGATTTTGTGATACGAAAACAAAGATATGAGAATCTAGTAAAACACTTTTAAAAAATATAATATAAAACAATAACAATGGTTAAATTAATAATCAAAGATACGAACGTAAAATTTCTTTTTCAGAAATTCATAATTATATAAATTACAAATCAACTTTACGAAATAAATAATAAACAATAATGGATAGATTGGAGCAATTAGCTTCGGCAATATAGTTTAACATTGAGACGTAATTTAATATTAATCCAGCACAGGGAGAAAGGCATAATTACACAGCTTGTTTTGATTTTCATATAATCACTGCTAATGAAAATATACTTGTACCTTACGAGGACGAAATTATATTGGAAATGATTGAGGCAGCCAAGAGATTTTTATCTGATATGGTGGTAGACAGAGGATTTGGTGAACCATACTGTTATGAATTAAACTATTATCTCGAAATAATACAGAATCCACGGGATATATTGAATTACAGTAGATTTTTTTTTTAACATAAAAATTTTTTTTTTGTTAGTCTTTTAATTTCTAATTTCTAATTTAATTAAATTTAATATAATACGTTACATAGAAATTATTTGCTGAAAAGTAAAGTTATTAATGTCTTAATTTAAACAATATATATAACATTTATATATTTGTTTTACAACTAAAATACAATTTTGTCTTACAATTAAGATACATAAATTTTAATTTTTAATTTTTTTTTTTTATATACATAAATTATATAAATGTGACGCTCCCTAATCAATTGGTCTATAATTTCTAACTTTCATTTACACTACTATTACACAACTTGTAAAGTTGTATTGGTCCCATATTCTTAATAATATGATTAAACAGGCATTTTGTGATTGTTACATCTGCTATGGGGTCATGACTATGGGTTATGTTATGGTTGGTTGTACAAACTAGATCGTGGGTTTCCATTAAATTTAACATTCTCCCGTATTTTTCTTGGTAACCTATTCTGCTTGAATATAATAATTTGCTAGTTGGTCCACTTATCTCTAGGAGTTTTCGATTAAAACAATTGTCGTTATTGTCACTGTATGATGTAATATTTAGCATTTTCCTGTTTAGTCCTAATTTTTGTAGTATTTCTTTGTCTGTCGTCCCATTCCAAAAAACTATGACTGGTATTCTATTGTCAGTGTGCAAATAATGGTTTATATATGTAGTAGACAGAATTGTTCCTCCTTTAAGCTTTAAACTTGCTTCTAGCTGCCCCAATAATGGTAGTAACAACTCTGGCTTGTTTCTAAATATTCTACCAACACTATGCATTACCTTTTTAACTTCCCTATCCTGAAGCATTTTGAGTTTGTCGTGGATAAGACTATAGGTTTTCAATCTAATTTTACTGGTTTATATTTGTCTAGGCTGTTTGATATAGACCCTGATACAAGTAGCAAATCCTTCCTATTTATCATAGTGAATTCAAAATCCACTATGAAAAATTTAATCTTGTCACTGTAACATAATATAATAATTAATATATATATATATAATATTAATTTCTTCCTTCCTCTCTTTCTTTTTTTTTTTTTTTTTATTCTGCTTCAGATGCTTGTATTAATTCGTCTGTTAATATTGCTAATTGGCTACACGTTGGTTCACGTATATTGCGCACTAATATTATTAAATTAAGTGTCATAGTAATGATTCCGATTATTCTATTCATTTCGACCATTGTATAAGGTATAGGTTATTGTTCGTTCACAATGTAAATATGGTTTGTCAAACACTTAGACTCATTATGAATGTTATTTTTGTTTAGCACGTGTTGGAATACGTGATTGTCATGTCTAAGTGAATGGCGTAGTATTATTAGGTATAGTATACGTTTGGGTATTCTTTCTTGAATTGGCATGTTTTAGTTAACTACTTAATTACTTAAATTTGAAATGTACAATAAAATTTATCTTGACTCTCAATGTTCTCTTATCTGTAACATGATAAGAATGAGAAGATTTAATGTAATAATTATTATATTCGCATAATTTCATTCATTTCTCTTGATGATATTAAATGTCGTCTAGTTCTATTTATCGATCGTATTTGATTTACTTTATGTCTATATTTTATTATAAGTATCCCGGCTACCATTATTAAAATAAGATAGAATAGATATGAGTGAAAGTCTGTAGTATCCTTATTGTTTTGTTTGTACTTCTCTTCTTGTATAAGTTGTTCGATTTCCTCTATGGATTTTGAGTATTGTCCTAAGTCAGTTAATTTTATTACGGAATTGGTATGTGTGTTGCTACTACTAATTTTTCTTTTTTAAGTCGTGGGAATTGTTAAGTTTGTTGTGATACCTGCATCTGAGATTAAATCTTTGTAGTGTGTTGAATTTAAATGTCTACTTAGTGTTAACACCATTTGTGGCGTATAACCCCTACAGTCTTTGTTTAGTGCAAGCACCCCATTTCCGGTTAATTGTATATTTATAGCCTGATCCCTGTTTTCACACGAGACAGCTATATTGTCAGTTGTTTTTATTGTATAAATCCATGCGTTTTGATATTTTAGTCGGTGATAGATACTACGAGTAATGTCAAGATAGTGTATGGGACAAGATATTGGTATGCTTGACGGTTTTACGAACAATTCAACTTCACATGGTAATTCACTTGCTCCTAGTCTTAAGGGTTGTGTCTCGGGACATAAAGTTCCCATGTTTATTTGTCGGCATAACATAAGATGATTCATACATAATGTAAGATAATATTCATGTGTTTTCAAGATTGCTATGTATGAGTATTCAGGAATAATATGAATATAGTGATCATTTTTTACTACTGGAAGTGGTATTACGTGATACAATGTTAATTCTACTGAATTTACTAAAGGTATTATTATTTCAAAGATTAAGGTTTCGTTTTTATAAATAATATTAAATTTTGATATTTTACTTAATTCGTATAGTGATACCTGGTTTAAATTAAACGGTAAGCTTTGTTCCTTAGGAACTACTAGTGAAATATCTTTTAACTGTTGTCTTAATTCATTAACGGCTATTACGCTAGAATGCATCATGCCACCTTGTGCAGCAATTATTATTTCACATATTGTGTCGGTTTCAAAACTTAATTGTTAGAATAATAGATTTAATGTATTTATTTGTTCATTGATATTAGTTCTAGCTTCTACTATATCTAAATTTATTACTGTATCTGCCAACCGATTATATAATATATTTAATCTATTTATTTGAGCCTCCATCTGACTTGCCTCTTTAAATGTATTTGCTGTCGCCTTTAGAGTACGCTAGTTTGTTTTTCTATTATTTTTAATAAATTTTGTTGACTAGATTGTAATTTTTCAATTTTGCAATTTTTCTATCGTATAGTTCCGCGTCAGTGTCATCTAATGTTCCAATTAATGTTTTTTATACTCGTCCTATTAAGTTTACTAGGCCCATCTTTTCCCGGTTAACTGTATCTGTTTCATCTATCGATTGCAACATAAAAAATCTTTTCCTAGATACTTCCTGTTCGAGACTATTAGATGTTAGTTTAAAGTTGTCACAAGTAGCTTTAAACATACCTTCGTATGCTATTGTTAAGTCGTTACATACATTTTAAAGTTTTTTCGTAAAAGTTCATTGTGTCTTTAGTACGTCGATTGAAATTATCTAATTTCACATAAATTAGTAATTTCCAGTCAGAGTTAGTTAAACGTAGTGGCCCTTGGTTTTCAAAATACATCCCATTCTCTTGGGTAAGCCTTGAATACGATATGGTTTTGTTTGAGCAAACGCCATCTGGAGCGTGAAGCATGTTATTATAATTCTAAACATTTATTTTAATTACGCATATATGTATATATATTTTCAATTAACCAACTTTTAATTTTTTTTTTCTTAAATTTTAATTTTTATATTAAAATTTATTTTATTTCATTAAACTTCTTAATATTATTTTTATGCACCGTTACGTGCCTCCTCCCTCTTAATATTACAATGTTTTCTTTATCTAATACGTCAGTTACTTCATAGGGACCTATCCATAATGAATTTAATTAATTTTTTTGTGTTTTGTCTCTTAACAATATTTGATCCATGACTAAATAACTAGGTATGGTCGAAACTTTGTGATACGCAGGTGTCATGGCCGCCACTGGCAGTGATAGATAAGACGTATACCGACCAACGTAGTACGGTGATAAAAATCACTGCCAGTTAAGATTTCTTTCCATGCCAAATCGTGAATAGTACGTGAAGAATAGTACGTGCGCAGCCCAGAACGCAAATGCGTCTTAATGAGATCATACTAGTTATTTAGCCATGATTTGATCCTTTACGTGTATCTCTATAGGATTTTCATTACTATCATAATTTTGTTTAGATTTTATTTTCCTTTTTATTAAATTTTCCCTAGCTATTTTATGCGACTCTTGCATTTTTTGCTTTAAATCAAAATAATAATTGTCATAATTATATCTAGGTTCTGGTTCGTGGGATAATTTTACTGGTATTTCTAAACGTCTTCCGAATAATAATGAATATGGCTGATAACCTGTTGATGTATGTTCGGTAGAATTGTATACAAAAAATGCGTAAGGTAAATACTCGTCCCAGTTGTGTAGTTTTTTTGTCGACATAGTGCCTTAGATACTCTGTTAGCGTCCTATGTGATATTTCTAGACTACCGTTTGTTTGTGGGTGAAACGGGCTAGTATTTATTTTATTTATTTGTAATAATTTACACACTTCGGTGAATATTTTACTTAGAAAATCAGTGCCCTGATCGGTTAATATTGTTTGTGGTATGCCGTGTGTACATACAAAATTTGTTACAAATGCTTCGGCAAATATATTAGCTTGGTGATTAGGTAATGCTATCCCCATTTAATATTTAGTTAAGTCATCCTGTAATGTTAATATATATGTATTCCCTGATAACGTAGTGACTAGTGGGCCTACAATGTCTAGAAATATTTTTCAAATGGTTCGAAACTTGTTGATGTAATTAGCATAGGTTGCTTTACCTTTTTATTTGTAACTTTCCCCTTTTGACATGATTCGCAATTTTTTATGTATTCTATAACGTTTTCTTTTAATCCTTTCCAGTTAAATTGTTTATTTTCTTTATTATCCTGTGTATACCGACGTGCCCGCCGATTTTAGAATCGTGACATTGTTTGAATATTATTAATTTTTCATCGTCACTAAATTCAAACTTAGAACAAATCATAATTTCTATATCAGTACTGCGGAATACATGACGAATCATGGCACATACCTGCACCCATTCTAATTTGTCGTTAAATCCTAATTTATTCATTGCTAATTTATTTAATGATTGATCCTCACAGAACGTTCTTAAATTTAATAATGCCTAGTAAATATTTTCGTATGTGGTTTTTTGTTTATTTTTGTTTTTGTTATTATAAACATTATATACCTATCCTTATTTTTTATACAGTTAATGTCACCTACAGCTCTACACGGTGCTAATATTTGATTGTTACAAAATTGTTGTTTCAATTCATAATTTATTCCTGACATGAAGTTATAATGTTTTGCTATTCCTGATACTATATGATATTCTTCAGGTGCTTCTAGTAAAGTACCGTGCACTTCCTTTACGTTTTTATTAGTAATAAGTTGTGTTTCGAATTTATTTAAAAATGTTGGGTAGCTTTCATTTTTTATTTCGGTTATCGTATACATTCTGCTTAACGCATCTACATTCGAATTTTGTACGCCTGGTTTGTATTTAATTTCATAATCATATTCTTCTAAAAATATTCGCCAACGGGCGAGTTTTGATAGCGGGTCTTTTAGATTAAATAACCAGGAAAGTGCGCGATGATCGCTTAAAATAATAAATTTTCTACCATATAAATACGGCCTAAAGATTTTTACTGCGAATATTATGGCAAAACATTCGAGTTCGGTTGTACTATAATTATTTTCACTTTTATTTAATGTTCTTGATGCGTATGCAATAGGTAAATCTTGTGGTACTTCCCCTTGTGATAGTATTGCGCCTAGTGCTTTCCCACTTGCGTCAGTGGTAACTATAAATGGTTTCGTAAAGTCTGGATATTGTAATATAGGTTCAGAGCAAAGCGAATTTTTTAGACAATCAAATGCCTTTTAACAATTGTCATCCCAGTTAAAGGTAACTCCCTTCTTTAATAAGTTTGTTATTGGCTTTACTATTAAGCTATATGACTCTATACATTTTCTATAGTAACCAGAGAGTCCAAGGAATGATTTAATTTGTTTTACGGTAGTTGGTATCGGAAATTCGGGTATATGTCAATTGCGCCAGAAATCACAGGTAAGGAAAAAAAAATTATGGGATTCAAAAAGGTTATACATCAACTGCGCTGGACGATCTTTAGGTCCAAAAAAGATTATACATTAATTGCGCCGGCAATTCTGAAGTTGAAAAATAAGCTGATTACACACTAGGCGATTTGAACGCACTCGTCTGCGTTTATATTACACACGGACGATTTAAAATCACGACGTTTTAAACTGTACATACTATACGTTACCTATCTACATGCAATAAATTGGTCAAATCGGAATATCCGCTAATAAAAATGAGATAACGTAATAATATTATATTATAACAATATTGACAAGTTATTTTTCTTTTTTCCAAATGATCAGTATCGTATCGTCGTTCGTATAAATTCGTTTACGTGAGTCTATAGACGCCGTGCAGGAGTACAGCTAGCGCTCCAGGTTGACTATTTATGAAGTACTTACAGGATATTATTATGCACGTTTCAATGGTATTTTAAGAACAAATATTTGTTATTCGATATTCGTATTTGAAATTGTAACACAATTAATGTAATAAGTTCAATCAATACCTTGAAAACAATGATTAAAGTTGTTATCAGTTATACTGCCATGACTGCATATACTGTCAGTTAGTAACTGACTTTTATTTTATAGTAGAAAACTAGAAAGTATAAAACAACTAATATTTTTAAATAGTTATTATTTGGTACTTATTTGTTCTTTTGTTAAAACTAAAATAAACAATGAGTGATTTAATATAACATTATGGTTTTCAAACTATTTTTTCTAATAAAAAATATAATAAAGATAAATCATTAAATTTACTTAAAAATGGACATGTCATATATGTCCAAGAATTCAAAACTATTATGGGTCCATGTTTTATAAGTGGTCAAGTTATTAGACAAGCTTCTGTTACTTCTCCACCTTACAGAGTAAAGATTGAAGTGAGTTCAACCATAATTTTTTTTTTATTAATAGTGTTCTATATGTTACTTATGAAATAAGTAATACTATATATTTAAAAAACATTAGTTTATTATTAGTTTTTACTATTTAACTTAAAGTTTTATATTTTTACTTAAAATAAACTCATAATATGAAAGATAGGTACACAAAATAAATATACCTACCAATTTTAAATACATTATCTAGTTAAAAATATTTAAAAATTATTTCATTACAATTATAATTAAGACAAGTACCTAGGTAGGTACTAATACTTGTATTTTGAATTTATTAGACAGTTATCAACAAAACATGGCTTTTCCTATTTTATTAGCTTGACGGTTCAAGGGTAATCAAGACTGCAAACTGTGAATGTGCTGCTGGGGCTGGTGAAAAATGTAAACACATTGGTGCTGTTTACTACTATATTAACAATGAAGAGTCGTCATCAAAAACTGATTTACCTCAAACATGGGGTAATCCGTCTAAAGCTGGTGAAGAAAAATATAAAAAAGGCAAACAAATTTCAGAGTTATTTCATCCAAAAAATCCTCGTTTAGATGTAGCTCCTGTTGATAAAAATTATTTCATTGAAAATTCCAATCAGTTGTCATTGTCTTGTCCATTGAGTTATAATTTGAAAATTGAAACACAAACACAAGTAGATATAGTATGTGAAGATACAATACAATTTATCATTAACCATGTTGAAGAATCAATTAATTTTGATTTATATAATTGTTGTGCCCGTCCGGGTTGTTCCGTTCGAACGTTGTTTTTCGGTAGTTTCAGATTTTTTAGAGAAAGTACAACAAACAGTTATAAAAATTTTTATACTAATATAATTTTAAAATGAGTCGAAACATTTAGTTCAATGTACAATAAGTTAACGGTCGTCGAGACGACGTACAGTTTTAAGAGTGCTGGATCGACTGACTCTGCGGCTCGCTCGCGGATGTCGCGTAGCTACAATATTCTCAGAGCCGCCTACACATAAGCGTTATCGACAGACTACAATAATATATTCTTATATTTAATACAAAAGACTTATACTATATACTAATGGCTAATGCGTACATAACATAATTCATACTTAAATGTTATCATATGCAAGCAAAAATTATTTAAAAACAATTGTTTTTTTTAATTACATTCATGTTTCTGAAGAAGATATAAAATGTATTTTTAATAAGACTCTAGAACAATCTAGTAATGTTAGGTTAGAAAATAGAAAATTTAGGATTTCAGCAAGTAATAAAGCTCATAAAATCAAGACTTCAAAAACCAAGGCAGATGAAAAAAAACTGGCTCTAGCAAAAACTTTATATAATAACAAACAATTAACAGGAAAAGCTGCAGTAAATATAACTTATGGACTACAAACTGAAAATTTAGCTTTTGAAGTATATTCCAAGATGGTTAACTTATTGGTAATAAAATGTGGACTAGTCATTCATATAAAGAAACCATGGATTTGCGCTACACCAGATGGAATAGTTATAGTTGATGGTACACCACAAAAAGTTCTAGAAATTAAATGTCCAATTTCATTTAAAGATAAAGACATTATTGATCCTATTACTAATGTACCTAATTTAAGCTATTTAAAAATGATTGATGGAAAAGTTGGTCTGAAAAAAAGTCATATATACTACACACAATGCCAGATATAAATGTTCACTACAGGGTTGAATGAATGTGATTTTTTATTTACAACAACATTAAACCAGAATTATTGTTGGTTAAAAAGGATGAACAATTTTTATGAGATACAATACCAAAATTAGAAAATTTTTATTATTTATTTTATTTACCAATTTGTTATACCTAACTAGGTATAAAATATTATATAACAAATATAAATGCGTCAATAAATAAAATACAAGTTTAAATATTAATCATACTAAAATATGTAAGTAGAACTAAAATGTTTTAAAAGTTTTAATGAAATATGTAAGTGACTTATTTATTATCTAAAATATAAATATACTAATTCCTCCATTACTATCTCTATGCAGCTGTATAAATGTATAAAATATGAAATAATTAAAAAAATTATTGCTTAATAATAGGTGCTTGTATGTTTGTCAAAACACAGCACATATGAACTATGTTATCAATTTATGGTAAGTAATCGATAGTTAATTTATTAAGTATGCCAAACGTCTTCAACCTAGCAAACAACCGTTCTACATGTATTCTTACACTTGCTACATTATAGGTTTCTAGAATTTCATCTTCTGAAAACCTACCATTGTGTAAAAATAGAGGCATTACAATGACAACATTTTCATCTGTGGTTTTTATTCCTGGGAATCCTTTGTCGGCAAGAACTTCATCACCAGATTCTAAAAGAGCTAAAAACCCACTATCATTGGTTATAAATGAGTCACTAGACCGACCACCATAACATTTTGACACAAAACTAATCATACCATTAGGTGTTATGGCTACTAAAAATTTAACAGTATAAGGCCCTTTGTACATTGAATACATGTAAACTTTCTGTTCTACAGTATTAGGTTGTTCTACTTTTAACTCTGTGCAATCGATTATGCATCTACAGTTTGGATAGTTCTTCTTAAATGCTTCAGGAAGCAAAGCTGAAATAGTTCTCTTATTAGGCCAGAATATTAAATTTTTTGTTTTTACGTTTAATGTAAGAAGGGTATCTGTAAATATTCTAAATATTGTTGTTCGGTGTACTCCAAAAAATACAGCCAAAGAGGAATAAGTTAAACCTAATTTCAATTTCATCAAAAATATTAATAAAGCATTTTCCTTAGAGACCACCAAATGATTGACATTAAGCATTAACTTGAGCAATATATTAAAAACTGAAAAAAAGTGCCAGTAATGTGTTTAAGAGATTTTTTATTTTTAATGGATTCAAAACCGTGAAATGTTTTACAAGATAAGCAAGATAAACTTTCTCTGTGGTCTACACCGCAAGCTTTGTCAGAAGATGTTGGCTTACTACCAAAATTCAAATGATTTGAAAAGGAAAATGGAATACAAGCTTGTGTGGAAACACTATTACCTTCATGAATACAAGAAAAATTAAAATTGTTATTACCACAGTTATCAAAACCCACTTGAATGCCAACACTTGCAAACTGTGAAGTACAGCTATTCTCTACCAAAAAACAATTTTTAGTATCTGTTTCTATTTTTTCTGTAATAGTTGTAGTTTGAATCTTTCTGTTTAAAATCCGTTTGTACCTTTCATCTGCTTGGTTTGAATTAATTAGCTTCTTCTTGTACACTTTAGGGAATAATGAAGGTACATAAGAAGGACTTCTAGGATCATTTGACCACGTGTTTCCAACAAAATGCTTACTACATATCACACTGCGAGGATTAGGCAACCATAATTTCCCATTGTCACTAAATTAAATAACATCTTAAAATAATAATTAATAAGTAAAGTAAAGTAAGTGTATAACATTAATATACTTATAAGTTATAACATTACATAGTAAAGAGCTATTAAAAAGTGGTAAATTAAAATCATTTTGTAAGGTAGTATTAGGTATCTCTTTCTAGGTATATTATATTTTTGTTACTAAGAATTTTAAGGAAATATTATTTTTAAATATTTAACATAAGTAATTTAGCTATGCTTTTACTATTAACGAGAATGTAATTTAATTAAATAGGTAATTACTCAAGTCTGTTAACAGCCTTTATACATTGTAACTTCAAATCTTTTTGGTATGATCGATTAGGAAAGTTGTAAAATATAGTATTAGTAGTATTCTTGTATGTATTATTGCAGTTAACCACACAAAAAATTTGATGAGAATTTTTATTTTCAGTCATTATGAAACAAAAATGGGTAATTGAAAATAAAATGAAAGTTGTAAATTCTAAAACTTGAGCTTAGAATTTTGTTATGTACCTATCTAGTATATTAACTATTAAAATGTATAGCAGTTGCAACTTGCAAGTGCCCATCGACTGATTATATCGATATAAAAAAATAAGATTTATTAAAAACTTAATAATCATTACTTGCCTAGGACCTTAGATAACAATGAATAAAAATAATCTTTATTATCTATGCCTAGGACCAAGGTATCTGAGACAAATGATCATTTTTGATTACAATAATAAGTTAATAAGTTTACATGTTTACGAAGTAGGTATAGTACTATAGTGATCATATTATTTTCTTTTTTATTTACCAACAGGGCAACAGACATGAAAATAAATAGTTTTTAAGATTTAATACATGAATATGATGACGAACTTGTTTATAATTGTGAAGTAAAATGTAAAGTATGGATAAATAATGATGCATAAAAGCTAGTTTTTGTTCTTAATACCTATTTTGTTCAAATATTTGAATCCTGTAACAATTTAAACTATTAGGTAACTACCAGAGCGCGCTGTTTTCCGGTGGCTGCACGACGTCTATAGCAATAGCAATTTCGTATAATATTATAATGGAAGTAATTTTAAGTGAACGTGGGAAAGAACTAATTCTTTATAAAAATTATAAATTTTCATGTAAAAATCTTACTAAAAATGGACGTAAGTGGCGGTGTACAGAAAAAACTTGTAACGCTAAACTGTATGTTGACGAAGTTAAAACTACAATATTAAAAGAAAAAACTGAACACAATCATCTCCCTCCTAAAAACGTTCAACGACAAATTATATCAAATCAAGTTAAAAGAAAAGCTATGGATGATTTAATAGAAAAGCCGTTAAAATTAATTAACAAACAAATATTTACAGAAAAATCAACAAATGATCTCAAAATCGAAGATATATCAAATATACGACAAAATGTATATAGAGCAAGAAGAAAATCTATACCAAAATTACCCAAGAATTTGCGAGAAACTCCGGAAATAATAATGTCCATAACAACACTTACAAATAGAAATGAAGAATATTTATAAATAAATGATTTTGAAAATAATATAACAGCGTTTTCAACGGTAACTAATTTAAAGTTTATCTGTTGTCAAGAAAAAATATTTATGATTCATATAGTAAATAATGGACATTATATTCCATTAATTTTTTTCTTTTACCAAGTAAAGAATCTATTGTCTATAAAAGAGCTCTAAAGGCTTTAATTGATATTTGTGAATCAAAATTATCAATTAAATTCAATCCAAAAGTATGTGTTGTAGATTTTGAGAAAAGTTTACATAATGCTATAATTACTGTTTGGCCTACTATAATTTTACACGGCTGTCGTTTTCTTTATCTCAAGGATGGTGGAGAAAAATTCAAAATTTAGGCTTAACTAGTGAGTATAAAAATGATTTAAGTGAAATTGGACGATGGTTAAGGTGAATATTTGGTCTATCACTACTTGAACCAGAAAATGTTGGAAATCTCTTTGCAAACGATTTTATGAGTATAAAATCTACGGATTAACAGATAACTCAATTTAGTGATTATCTTATTAGTATGTATATTGACGAAGACGCAACTTCTCCACCATTTATGTGGGCGTCGTGCAGTATATCAAATGAAAGAACTACAAATGCCTGCGAGTCGTTTCATTCAGCATTCGGAAAATACTTTTACTTAGCACACCTAAATATTTTTGTATTTTTGGAAGTTTTGAAACTTATACAAGTACAGACATACATAAAAATCAATAGTATTCAAAAAGAAAAGAAAATACAAAATAGTAAGTATAAAAAACAAAAAACAAACATCGATGATCATATTTCAAAATATAAAAACGGTACTATCAATATGTTTCAATTTGTGAAGTCGGTAAGTCACCATTACAAGAAATGAAATTTTAATACTTTTTGACAATTTATTCATATGTAATTTATCATCGTTTATTTATATGTATTTTAATTTTTATGATTTAATTTTATGAAATTTTTATATTTTTTAAATTACACTTTATTTTTATGTTTGATAATTATATTATAATCTAATAATAGTATAATAATATGATATTTTATAATATCTTCCTGGCACAATAGATATATATTATGTATACCAAATTAATTTGTGATAAATTTATTGGCGCAAAAGACGTATACCTTTTTCGTTTGGGATAAATCCACCGGCGCGGCGCAAAGATGTATAAATTTCAGGTAGTCTAGAAAAATCGGCGCAATTGACAAACACCGGGAAATTCTAATACTGATTTAATTTTATTCGGGTCGGGTTTAATGCCGTGTTCACTAATTATGTGTCCTAGGTATTGTTCTATTCTGTGGTATAAACATTCTTGTTTTAAAAATTCACATTTGTCCGGCTGTATTTTTAAATTATGTTTTTGTAATCGTTCAAACACATCACGTAACTTATTATTATGATCACTTAGGTTTTTCCCGTATATTATTATATCGTCTAAATAGACTAAACATTTTATGCCAACTATTCCGGACATTGTTCATTAGACGTTGAAATGTAGAGGGAGAGGTTTTTAGCCCTCTGGCCATTTTTTTAAAATGCCAATGCCCTTTGTTAGTCGAAAAGGCGGTAAGTTCGGCTATATGACAGAAGCGCCAAAAGCACAAAAATGACCTATCATTTGCGCCAAAATGTGTAGGACATAAGCGCCAATATAATATTGTAGACCTGACATGTGAAATAGGCGCCAAAGGTGTAAAAATTACAAATAATTTGCGCCAAAATTAAAATTTTGTATAAGTAGATATTTAAAAATTGCTCTTTTAAATAATTATATTGTGTTAAAAAAATTGTCAATAATAAATTATAATATACATGCAAATAAATATAAATTTAATAAAAAAGTTATGATTTTATAAAAAAAAATGTCAATAATAATAATTTAATAAATTGGTTGATTTTTAATCCTACTTTTTTCACATATTCTAAACGATTTATTTCACCATCCTGATATTTCTTCCATTGTACAATTATTTCTTCGTGAGATACCCTTAATTTATTGTTAGGAGGAGAGTTCATAAATAAATATGTTTCACTTTGTAATTTTAATAATACATCAATTACTATATGGACGGAACAATGAGCCAAATAAAATTGATCTTTTAAATGTCGATGATATGATTCAGCTGCATTTGTAGTTCGTATAACCTCATTATCCGGAATTTCAGCCCAAATTTTTGGTGGAAAAATACTAGAATCAATGTATGTTTCTAAAACGTAATCACTAAATTTTAAAATTGTTTGATCTTCGGACGCGATAGACATTAAATCTGCAAAAGCATCAGATACTTTGGTGGACGGAAGAAAAGCCAAACCAAAAAAAGACTTCAACCAAATCCCTATTTCAGAGTTCTTCATGTATTCATTTCGAAGACCCAAGATTTGAAGTTTCTGAAACAACGATTGCCCTAAATGAAATTTACAACATTTTATTTTTGAATTGGGAAAAACTGCTAAAAATCCATCAGGTACATCAGGTACAGGTAATATCTGTGCTGCTTTTTCAAAATCAACTAGGAGTATTTTAGGAGAAAATTCTAAATTATATTTTTCACACAATTTTTGTATGTATTTCCACATTGATTCATAGCAATTTGAAGTTTTACTTGGTAGTAGACAGTAAATTAAATGTAAATATCTTCCACAGCTATAAACATGTATCGTATATAATTGGTAAAAGAATTTCGGACAAACGTAAAATGTACCATCGGCAACTAAAAGTGAACTATTGTGGCACATGTATTGGATATTAGATTTAGTGGTCAGAAAAATAATTTTGCGTTCTGTATCTACGTGACAAAACGTTTCGTTCCTATTAGTAAAAATATTCCGGTTACTAACTTGATTAATAGCTTCTTCCAATGATTGAGGCGTTGTCGGCAATAATTTACGTCGTTGTCTGTACATTGAAACTCGAATATTTCCAATATTATCTGAAACCATCGCAGTATTTTCAGCAGCACACAACTCGTGACGCATAATTTTCGATGGTCGGTCCGTTATATTTTCGGTTGCTTTTCTTTTACAATTATTGCGCAAAATATGACACTGGGCATCATGATATCGTTCACTATTTCGTGTAAATGCTCACCATTAATACTAACAATTGTAGTCATAGGTTTATCCATTTGTATTCTAGCAGAACATTTTTTTTTTGTACACCTCAATGACACATTACCACTGGCCATTTCTCGTAAAAATCTATATTTTTGCTCTTTAAATAAAATACAAACTACACCTTTATTCGTAAAAAAATTGGAAAATTCATTTTAACGAATGATGCTTACACGAATGTGTACAAAGTAGGTACTAACAATATTTTATAAACTTATAACACAAAACTGCCCACACACTGTCTATGTGACAATCTATCGTAATCAGATATATAATCTAATTGTCGACATTTGTCGATTAAGATTAAACATTTGGAGTTTTTGAACGATATAGTTCTAAATTTAATATCTGTTATTTAACATATATTAACCGTGGCACACAGGTACCAAGGATTTTGGCGCTTTTGTACGATACGACTTTAGTTTTTCTTATCTAATTTTGGCGCTTTTGTCTTCCACCGGTAAGTTCCTTACTGTCATTATCTAATTTTATTTGATAAAACCCCGATGCAAGATCTAGTATGCTAAATAGTTTGCATTGTCCTAATTGATCTAATATTTCTGTTATGTTAGGTAACGGGTGGTATTCATTAATTGTTACGTTATTTAAAGCTCGGAAATCTACTACTATACTAAATTTTTCCTCTAGACTCGCGTCAAGTTTCTTTTTCACTAATAACAATGGAGCATTCCATGGTGAAAAGGATGGCTCTATAATATCGTCTTTTTCCATTTGTTTTATTTGTGTATCTATCTCCTCCATTTGCGAATGGGGTAGGCGGTATGGCCTCCTATATATAGGCGGTTGATTTTTTTGTAAATTTATTTTATGCGTCATAGTATTTGTGTGCGTTAATATATCCCCCTTTAAATGGAATATATCTTGAAATTGTTCACAAATTTCTATTATGGATTGCCTTTGTTCGTTATCCATATGCCCACTTCTAATTAATTGTTTAATTTTATCTACGCGCTTATTATTATTGTTATTAGTTATTACCGGTTGAATGTTATAATCGAACTCGCGGTCATATTGAATTTTGTTTAGATCGTATCCCCATATATTTTGAGGTTCCTCTGTTATATTTAACATATTTATTACTACTTCACCGTTTTGTACGGTATTTACAATATTTCCACAAAATACACCCTCCTTAATTTCTTGCCTATGAATAAAAATGTCCTTATTTTCTACATCTTTCGCAGCTATAGGTATAGATACTATGGTCTCTGTCCTAGGTTTTAATACTATATTCCTATTGTCTACATTTATATTAATCGCTAATGTTTTATTTGCTAAATCTATTATAGAATTATTTCCTGTTAAGAAACTATTACCTATTATACCATGCTTCCTTATGGGAAAATGCTTATCTACTAAATTAAATTCTGTACTTATTTCTTGTCCTTGTATTATTAAAGGTATTGTTATTTTACCTAACGTTTGTATTGTATTATTACTTATCCCTTTTAAATAAATTTTTCGCGTATCGTCTATAGTTAATCCGCTACGTAAAATATCAATTTTTATAACGTTCACTTCACTACTGTGTCTACAAGAAATTCTAACTCGTTTATTATACAAGCGGGTGAAATGCATTTAACATGGTTGTTATTATTTATTGTTGTGAGTATGACTGGGAAGCAATCTCTGTCGGATCCACGGATACGTAATTTATCGCACGCACTCCGCGGGTCGCGTGAGACACTCGTCCGTTTCCCGAGTTAATAAAATTTCCACGTTCGTCACGTTGTTTTTTAAAACATACATCGGCCATGTGTCCCCGTTTATTACAATAGGAACACGTTTCATGTGCATATGTTACGTAGTCAAGTCCGTCCTGCGTTTGATTATATCGATTGAGCGGTCTTGCATTCGCTCGGCATTGCGATGCGAAATGACCTTCGCGATTACACGTAAAACAGCGCCTCACAATTAAATTGTTGTTCCTAGTATTTTGGTTGCCATTAGTATTCCCATTGTTAGTGTAGTGGTGATAGTGGTGTTGTGCCGCACTATCAGCCAACAACTTACGTGCTTCGATCGGAACTCGAAGTGAGAAAAGGTAACTATTGCAAAAAAAGGAAAAACTTGACAAACAAAACTTTTTATTGCGTAGAAACAACGAGGTTAATGTATTTTATAATAATAAATGAATAAATACAGCGATAGAAAAGGATAATAATGCTCGCGGAGACAAAAATATACGCTCGGCGTGATTTCGTGTCGTCGTGGAAACAAAAAAGTCGCGTGACGGAGCAAAAGTTTGGCGGACAGAGAACTAGTCACTTGACAGTTCGGATGTCGACAAAAGAGTGCGAAAACTGGAACCGCGAATTGAGCGTAACGGTCGTAACGAACCGAGAAAAGCGGATCGGTCGCTCGCGCGGGCTGGCGGGGGGTAGCGCGAGATCGAGTCGTCGTTACAATACACATACAGGGACGGGTACAGATTTCCCGATTTTGATAAAAACTGATAACAGTGAACCTGATAAGAAAAAAAAAAAGGCTCATACCAACCTATAAAATTCCAATTCCCACATCGTTTACTAGCGATTAAATAAAAAATTTAAATATCAGTTTAATACCAATCGTGATTTTTCCAAAAATTCATACCGAGAAATTTAATCTCCTATAAAATAAAACCCTGTTTAGTTATCTTTTAATATTGGTGAAGTTAGGTTTTAATCAGTTTAATCATTTATTTGTTATTTAAATATTAATAATAATTTATTTTAATATTTTAATTTAATTTAATTTTAATTCATTGATTAAATTATTTTATACATATAATTTATATTAAGGTTTAGATTGATTTTATAAGCAATTTGGCTTTTAAAATACTTACTAGGGGTTACTATTGTATTGTAATATATTATATTATTATAGTACCTATTCTAATTTTAATTTTTTAATTGAAGAACAGCTTTAATATTAGTGAAAGTATTTAAACTTACTAAGCTATAAAAAATGAATTGTGTATGCATATTTAAATATTTGAAAACTTAGGTAGTGTAATTAAGTTATTTTTAAATATTATTAAATTCTTCTTACGTTTAAATTATATATTATAAATTTTGCTTATTGAATAATGGTAGCATATTCAATTACAATAAATTTAGTAAACCAATAAATTATAGTGTTCATTCATCCAGTAAATGAATTTTCATGAAATAATTTTATTTGTTTCTTTGTAACTTTATAATAACACAAATGTTGTGTGAAAAAATATTTTATTTATTTTATATGTTTTATCAATATCAAATGCTAAAACAACTTAATAAAATAAAGAGGTTGTTGGTTATTGCTTATATGTTTATAGTTTTTTAAATACTTTGTAAACATAATTATTTTTTGAGACAAGTATTTTAGTACATAGCTTGTAATAGGTATTATTTATATAATAACGAAATGGCAGATTGCTAGCTGCAACAGGCAGTTTCTTTACATATTTATCAAATTATTCAAATTTATAATAACTATAATATTTATGTACATATTTTTATTGTTAACATAATATCATACTTATTCTAGTTAGTAAAAAAATGAACAAAATTATATTTGTATTATTTTATTAAATACTAGGTCACTGACTTATTATTTTTTATTTCTGTTTCAGCCTTGCTTACAGTATAAATTTAAGCAGCAATATTTCAAAACTCAGTTTGAAACGCTGAACATTTTTTCTGGTTTTATATCAAGATATTTTTCTTTTAAACTACCATCAAAATTAATATTTTTAGTATTTAGGTTTTTTTGTATTACAAAAATAAAATATTTTTTTAAATTTATTTTATTCCTAATATTTAAAATTATTTCTAGTGTTTTAATTGTTAATTTTTGGTTAAAATTAATTTTGTGACAAACTCTTTGTTTAAAATGTATTTATTATATCAACTTATCCAGTGTTTATAATTTATTTGTATATTTTTAAAAATTATTTTTTCTAATTAGTTGGAGTTTAAATAAGATTCACATTTTATAACATCATTATTATTATATAAAATTATGTTTTACTAGATGTTCAAACTCTTTGTCAGTATATAAGCCATAGTATAAGTTAAAGACTTTAACTTAACTTAAAGTGATGCTGTTAAAATGTGCTTAAGCTTATATAACGATCCAATAACTTGTTTTACTACTAATTGTTCTATTATCATTATTAATTGTTTTTGTTCATTTTCTTAGTTGTTAACAATTATTAAATAACAATACAAATCTATGTCAGACATTTTCAACACAATCCCTGCTTTCAAAAACAGAGCTTATGTTTAATTAATGTATCTTCTTTACAACATTTATATTCTTTAAAATGTTTTGATTTTATATCATTACCTATATGAAATACATATTATTATTATTATTATTATTATTATTGTTAATGCAATTTACAATACTTAGTTAATATAACTTGAAAAAGCAAAAAGTTTATGAATTATTTAACTCTATTCATTTCACCACTTTTATTGGATTTAAAAATATACTTCAGATTATGAGAAGTAAACACACATAGCTTTTGGGTACTGCCATCAGACTAGCTAGACTAGGTAGTTTATTCACTCAAATAAATACATAATAATGTGGGTATCCTTTGCTCCTTGAATAAAATAATAATATATAGACATTATCATCCATATTAAGAGACTATCAATATAACATGTACATGCATATTATGTGAGCAGTGATAAATTTACTGCCCCCTTTTCAGAAATATAGATGTAGGTTAAAATTGTTTACAAAATGAACAATGATTCCCTGTTAGTTTGCTTTTTTACTTTTCAAATTTTTCTAACATTGAATTAATTTTTGGTAAAAATAACCATGATGAATAGATATAAACTTATTTAATTCCAATACTTATGCTGAAAAAGTACAACATACTTTATTATATTTATTGAACATAATATATTTTTACAATACTATTGACTTTTTGTTGTTTGCTCTTCAATGTTTTTTCTGTAGCCAACTGCATGCTTCTTTTGCATCTCTATTGATGCGCTTCTTCTAAGTATAGAACTTAAGATTAATTTAAATTTGAAATCAGTGATGAATTGTTTCAATTGTTCAGAATGTAAAATCCCTAGGTAGCACTATCATTTTTGGAGTTGCAACTAAATAATGAATAAGTAATTACTAAAATCAATTCCATACAGATTTAACATATTTACTGAGTTTTTACAATTTATTCCAAAATTAAAAAAAAAAAAACTATCAAGAATTTCAGAAAATTACCTCTAGATAACCTACTTCACTTCAAATAAGTTCAAATTTTTTAACCAAGAATGCAGTATTCATAAACGAACCGCCTTGAAATACAAATATATAATTATTTATTGTATATATTAATTCCCACCTTTTTAGCATTCTATTGCTGTGTTTACTGTTTTGTAACGGTTTTTGCAAGACGTTTTTCCCAGTTTCCCACCCCACCCAGACGACTCTTACCATTACGATTCACAAAGTACGAGAAACGACTAACTCGCTTAACAGCTCTCGAACACGACGGACGACTGTTCTTGTGTCTTGTATGCTTTTGAGCTTGTGAAATATTTCAACATTATTCGTTGACTTATTTGTACTTAACTTTACGTCATTTTTTAAACGTGATATCACACGTTGTTCTTTAAAACTTTGACCATAGGTCATACTGCCGATTTTATTCGTGCTGTCGCACGTTGTTCTTTAAAACTTTGACCATAGGTCATAATTTCACATTTTATTTGTGCTGTCGCACGTTTTTTGAAAATTTGACCTCCTCCGACTTTTTGTTCGTGTGATTTGCTGTTTTTTTTTTTTTAGTTTCCTGATTCCAGATATGATGAACATCGAAGAAGTCGGTCTCCCAGCTCATTTGTTGGATCATGATTATTTTCGTCCAGTTGTTTACGAGAACAACCCGAATAAAGAACTCACCGATGAAGATGAAGAAGTAACTGATGAAGACTGATCCCGGGGGTTCATCATGGTTCTAGGGTTTATATTGATAATTTAGGTTTTAAGTACTACAAGCGCGAAGCCAGAATTAACCGGATATATTTGGTATGTGAAAGGCAAAGAAGTCGGGTACATGATTATTGTCCTTGTACAGCATCGATAAGTACAGAACCTGTTGACAATAGAATAAGAATTCGAAATCGACACAACCACGAACCAGCAGATATCAATTTACATGTGCCTTTCTTGAGAGAAGCAATTGGGGCAAGGGGCATTGATCCTGAAAACATGTCTGTTTCAGTTAGGACTGCATACAACAATGCAATTGTTCAGTAAGTTTTTGAATTAATATTTTATTTAACTAACTATTTCGTTTATTTAAACATTATTCGCTTACTTATATATTTTTAATCACAGTTAGGTAGGTAACTGATAAATTTGCAAGTATTATGATAAAGTTGTTAAACATTCCTTGTTCTAAGTTATTTACTTGGTTATTTATTATTAAGAGGCACTGTTGAATTTAATACAACTAATTTTCCAATTCTATAATATAGAAAAAATAATAATAATATATATAAATAATATAGTATATAATAATATATATTATATGTTTATTTGGTATATTTCTTTTAATTTAATGGGTTAGTAGTTATTATAATATGTTATAAGCTTTACATAATAAATAAATCAATTAGGTCTCGGTTATGTTGTACTTATCATCGTTGTACAATGTCAAACAACTATACATTATCATCAGTTTCCTCTTAAAATACCTAAAACTATTTTACAATATATTATAATGATAAACCAGCCTCATTCAATAATTTGTATTATTGATAATTATTATAATTTGTTTGTGTAGTTAAAAATGTGATTTGACAGTAAGTTTATAGTGAAATAAACAATTGTATTGAACAAATTAAAAAAAATTTTATTAAATTTTTTTAGGTATCCAGAAGCTGCTAACAATTACACATTTATGCAAGGACAGAGAAGATGGAAGAGGATGCGGAGGTCCCGTCAACCAAACGGTGGACGCATTCCCGAAGACATCCATGAGCTTGCTGAAGCATTGACCCGACCAGAGAATGCTGCCTACAGTCAAACGCTTCAGACACCACCGTCAAATTTCTTCCAACAAGAACTTCTAGTCAATGGATCAAGCGAAGGAATTATTTTTGCAAACCTGGATGCAATTAGGAGATTTAGAGAAGAGTTGGCCACAGTTACAACAGTTGGAATTGACGGGACTTTCAAGACTGTTCCTGCTACTCCTGCAGACTTGAGAAGTTTTCTGACTTTTCAAGTGGTATTTAAGAGTGTATCGTTCCCAATGGTGTATGTTCTTCTTAGAAGTCGGACAGAAGAAACATACGTTACATTGTTTATATTGTTCGTCAAATTTTACCTTTAAATTATAATTCAATTCGATTTGTTACAGATTATGAAAAGGACTCATGAATGCAGTTCAACAAGCATTTCCAGAAAGTAGATTAGGATGTTGCTGGTTCCATTACACCCAATCAATTGTGCGGTATTGTCATCGTAAATTAAATGGTGTTTTGGATTTAGTCAAGAGAAATCCTGAAGCAGCTCGTGTTTTCAGAATGGTTCTTGCACTGCCTCATCTGCCTGCTGTTAGGGGTCATCCACAATGTCCACGGTTTTGTATGTATGATGGTTTCAGGGCCATCATGCAGTATGTTCAACAATTTCCTGAAGTCGAACAGGGAATGAGAAATTTTTTATTGGATATATTGAGCATTATTGGTTTTTACAGGTTGGTCCAGAGTTTATCAGTGTTTTTGGAGAAGACTATCGTACAATAACTATTTAGAATCATTCCACTCAACATTATTGTCGCAAATGGGACGCCATCCTAATATTTGGGATTTTCTCCGTGAGTCAGATAACGTCTGATGTGTTTTTATGTGTTGTAACTTTGTCCTAAATGTTTGTGATTATATTATGGTTTTTGGTTTATATGTTCAACAGCGTGTTACAGATAAGCAAATTAATTTATGTGTATTTTAATTTTAGTTAAAAACCATTTGTTGCTTTCCTTATAATCTATGCTTTCGTGTATTATTGTAGTTACTTGATTTTATGTGTAATGCTTGTGCTATGGTTACTGATTTCTTATTGTCTTGTTTTTTGCTTGTGTCTTATCTTAACAAAATAATTAATAATATATTTTTTTAATTACACCACAATTATTTTAAAACTAGATTTTTGTTATAAATGAATAATCATTTATACATGAAATAATAATATTATAATAATTTAAAAAATATTTTATATAATTATGAATTGATATTTTTATAAAATAGACAATAATTTTTAACCATATACCAACAACCAAAATTTGTTATTTGGGACATTTCATTAAGACACTTCCTCAAGACAATGGGTTGAAAATCAGTTGTGTCCTGACAAATCTGTGACATATCACTCTAGTCTATTAATTATGTTTGATTATTTTGCCTTGGGTTCAACATTTAGTTAATTTAATATTTAGCATGATGTAAAATAAATAGTCTTTATTGCTGTAGTTTTATAGTATATCATATCAATTTTATATTATTTATATATTATTAAATAATATATATTTATATTTATAATAAAATATATTACATATTTTTATTCATTATTAAATAATGGATAAATAATATAAAATTGATGATATAATAACGTATGTAATATATAATAATGTCATCTTCTATTTCAGGAAAATTAACTTACATTGAAAATCAGTTTTCAGTTGAATTTAATCAAGTACGGAATAATCTCAGGGTAAATGGTTAACATACTTAACTTGTTTTACTTAATTTAAAATATAATATGAATTATTATTTTTATTAGGTGAGAGACGGCATATCAAGATCGGAACAAGTTATTGCCACTCATATTATTGCTCAAAATGTCCAGCGCCTTAATGAACAACAAGACCTCTTGTTGTTTTTGCGGAATACCGGTCATCGTAATGATGGATACGTTCAAAGGGAAATTGGACCTTATGCGCAGCCATGAAGCCGTTGTAATTTAATTTTATCAATTCTTAATGTATTATATTTAGGTTATAATCCATTAATTATTTTATTTATATTATTTTGTATACTAAGTTATATTTTTAATTGTTATATAATTTATATAGGTATTGTATTTTCTTTATAATATTACCACAGTAATTATTTATAATATTAATACATAGTAAGTAGGTAACTATTTTTATTGTTTTATGTTAAATCATATTTTGTTTTAATTATTTTCAAAGTGTTACATTTAATTACTTTTCTAATTTTTATCTCTTGTTATATATTTATTTTTATTTTATATTATATTTTCCTTTTACTATTAGGTACCTAAAGCGATATTAGATATTAAGTATATATATTTTGTTTTTTTATAATAAAAAATCATATTTTGTTTTTTAACATTTTTAAATTAATACATTTAATTAATTATTTTACTTGCCTGTTGTACACTGTTACATAGGTTGTAACTATTATATACAATTGCATATACAAAATCTATTAGCTGATAAATTTGTCTAGTTTTTCAATATAACTAACTACCTATTTCATCATTAATTAAGTACATACTGAGTTTGAAATTTTCTAAGACTAAATTAAACTGTTCAATGACTGGTGTTGTAAAACTTTGAATTTTGTGTTATTTTGAATGTGTATGATTCAGTATCCCTTCAAATTCTTCTTTTTTTTGTATTATTTGTATTTACTATACTATAATCAATATTATTCATATTCTCCACACAAAGTTTGTTCCAATATAATATAGCAAAAATCCTTGTGTTATAGTGGTGTGCTTATAGATTAGGTATACTTCAATAGTATATAAAATCTACAGAATACACAAATGATAACCAATAGCCAATAACTATGAACGACTTACATAAACCACATCTAAGGAGAACTGTTTAGATTTGAAATTTGTATACTGTACACTGTAGTGAAATTATTATTCAATTAAATAAAACAAAAAATGTAAAATACTTTAAATACTTAAAAATGAAATCAAAAATATCAAAATTGATAATAATCATTTTTTCTTTATCATGAAATTAAAAACAATAAAAAATAAATTAATAACCTCAAATATTGGTTAAGATTTGAAATGGTAACCTTCTAAAACTATATACAACCATGGTTTACTAATCTATAATCTATAATAATTGATAAAGCAAATTTTGTATTGTTTTTTGGTTTTTTTATGCTTTTTGAAAGCTATATATTTAACTACTGGAAGATTTGTTACACTGACCACTTATATGGAATCCTCATAAATTTCTCTACCGATAAAGTTTTGGGTTCACAATTTCTCGTTCTCTTATGTGTGATTAATCTCGTCCGTAAATGGACGACCACAATAATTCTGAATAGAAAACATAATATTTACCCTTGTTATTTTGTAATTACTATACCTATTGTTCAGCGTTAAAGGTTTTGAGACTTGTCATAAATTAAGTTATTATGTATGCATAAAAAAATAAACATATAACTGCATAAAACTATAAAATAGTCAAGTACAGAGGTTCAAATTTTAGTCACAATACCATTTGCAGCTTGCTTCTGTTAAAATACAAGTCCTTCATCCACAGCGAACATTCTTATTTACTTATCGTTTGAAAGTTTAAAAGTAAATCTAAGTTGTCGGATAACAAAAATCGTTTTCCTTCATTCAAAACAAATCACCTTAATTACAAATACTGTATTTTAATATAATATAAATACACAAATAGGTAGGTAATCTAGACAATCTAGTATTTTTCGGACAGGTTTCAACTTAGGGGGACCATTGCTTCACCAAACGTTTTGGTTTAGGCTCTTCTAAGACGCATTCCCGAAGTCGAGGGTCTTTGAACACCCCCCCCTAGGTGTATTTTTGAAAATATTTAATTTTTGTACAATGTTTCTGAAACTTGGGAACTGGGTAGTTTGAAGGTCGGTGATAAAATTTGGCGTCTTGTGTCGAGACCGTAGAAGCCGTTTTTCCCTGTAATTTGGGGCTTCAAAAGTTCAAAATTTACATTTTTTTCGGTTTTTTTGGAATGGGCACTAAGATTTGGGCGCAACAAACCGTTTTTGTAATTGAATATTATAGAAGACTTTGCGCCGAATTGATGGGTTCCGAGATCGACGTTATGCGACTTGTGGTTCGGGAATTATGATTTTTCGTATGTTTTTTGTACTTAGAAAGTTACGTAGTAACGTGTTTTTTGGATTTTGAATTTTCGATCGATCACTATGAAACTCGAGATTCTGGTATTTTAGCGTACGACAATTCAAAAAGGGTCTATGGTCGAAGTACCTACGACCATTATTTCACCCGTAATCTGAGAAGCAAAAAGTTGAATAACACAAAGTTATTTTTCGTATAACCATACGTTTCCTTATGGTATACGTCTGTTTAATGTTTTAAGTTATAATTATTTTGTACTTTTTGTTTATATGCCACTTAAACAACACGTTTTCGTAAAATCTAAACTTAAAACTTACAAAGTACCCTACGGGGATCAATTTTACCTCTAATGATTTTTGTCCTATCTATGACGGTTTTCCCGGGAAACAGCTGGAAAACGCGATTTTCCGAATTACGAAATTGTCAATTTTCCCGGTAAACCGATGGCCGAACGAACATTTTGCATAGAGGTCGATTTGTTCTCCGAGAGATTCTACACTAGGATCAGTTTTTCATTTTTCCAAAAAGTCATTATTCAAAACTTTTATTTTTTAAAAGCCATTTGATGTATACGATGTTTTTAAAAAACCTAAATAACACGTTTTTGAAAAATCTAAACTATAGAACTTACGAAGTATCCAACGGGGATCAATTTTATCTCTAATGATTTTTGTCCTATCTATGACGGTTTTCCCGGGAAACACCTGGAAAACGCGATTTTCCGAATTACGAAATTGTCAAATTTCCCGGTAAACCGATGGCCGAACGAACATTTTGCATAGAGGTCGGTTTGTACACAAGTCTTAAAACCACAAACCACTACATAGTAGTACATAGTACTACATAGTAGTTCGTGCTTAAAACTCATTTTATGGTAAATAGATGATAAACATAATGTTATTTTATATAATGTATAATAATATATTATAATATATAACTAATTGATAAAGATACAAATTCTATTCTGATACCTTTTTTTGTGGGAGGCCTACATAATTACGCTACTGCTAATATTAATGTTCTGATGGATACAACTAAAAAAATTATTATGTAAATTATTTTGTAATTTTTTTTAAGTTAGAATTGATAACCTGTAGTTATAATTGATAAGCGGTAGTTAGGTTTTAAGCTTTTTTAAATAGGGATTTTCGTAATTTTTTGTTGGCAATACTGGTTATTCGAAAAAACTTTTTTTTATTATGGGAAATTTATTTTTCTAAGGTTGGTACTCCGATCTCCTGAAATTTGATTTTGGTGATATCTCTCTGTTATCAAAATCGGGAAATCTGTACCAGCCCCCGCAGTGTCGCGGTATTTGTCGTCGCCGCGTTAGCGTACAATTATTGTATTATTGTATTATTGTATTATTGTGTGTTATATCTATGTATGTGTAAATAATACAATAATACAGTAATACAATAATTGTACGCTAACGCGGCGACGACAAATACCGCGACACTGCGTCCGCGGTGTAGTGGTGATAACACCGTATCACCACAGTGTTATTAATATTATTGTATCTATTATAACTCGGCGGATTATTATTCCGTTCGTGGTTAAAGTTTTGATCATACGGTCTATTATTATACTGGTCGCTATTTCTAAACATGTTTTGCACTTCATTATAAGAAAATGTTTTATTAAAAGGTCTATTAGTGGTTCATTATTTTTAAAAATGTTTTGTACTTCGTTATAAGTTTGAATATTTTTATCGGCCATTAGAGCTATTTTCATAGCATGTTCAAGGGTAGTCGTATTTTTTGCTTTTACTTCAAATTTTATTTCTCCTGTTCACCCATTAATGTAGCTAACCAGAGCCTGTTCTCCAATATTTTCGCGTAATGTCATTGTCTAAAATGATGTTTTTCCCACGGCTACCGCATTACAAATTTTTTGAAATATTTCCTCTACTCTATTATTATAAGAATGTACGGACTAGTGAGGCTTTATTTTTATAATATTTAATTCTATCTGTAAATTCGCGGCACCATACGGTGACTCGAACGCGTCTAAAATTATTTATATATGTTGCATATCTGCTACAACAACTAAAACGTATTATACCAAGAACAAGTGTCAATATCGGCATATAACTTGTCATTTATATTACCATAAGCATACCTATGTTTATATATTACCGTGTCGATGTTACCTTATAGCCTCTTAACCGCCATAAATCAGCTGTTTAGTAGTGTGCATCGTAATATCAGAAAACTGCTGATAGGCATGTTTTTATCACATTAATTTTGTTTGAAATATCATAATAAACTAGTTGAAAAAAATATTATTGGATTTATTGTTGTCTTCTTAACATTTAAAATAGTTATTTTTAATCAATTACAATGGTTAGCAATGAAAAACCCAGTCAATTGGATAAGTTGCATATCTGCTACATATGCGTACAAGGTATAGTAATTATCATTCGTTATTTATTTATTTTCTCTACATATTTGATAACTTTTTCTTTACTTATTGATCAATATTACAAGTTTCAACGTTTCCATCACAAGTTTTCTTGGTAAGTTTCGAAAAATTATTATTTAATTTGTTTTTTTACTGTTTAATTGAAAGTCCTGTTTCAAATTAATAAAATAGGATATTTGTATCATTCATTATTGATCTACAAGAATTTTGTACTATGGCTTCAAAAAATATATTGCAAGATAATGAAATTGAAGATCTACTTTTTTTAACACCTCCTGAAGGATCTGAGGATGAATTAGAGGATTTCAATATAGATGAACTGGTTTGTGAAAATTATGATACTGATACATATGATCATAATGATGATAATGTTGATATTATTGACCTTCCTGATTTAGATCAAAATATTTTTATTCCAAATAATGCTATTGAATTAGCAGATCCGATACTTATTGTTGTACCCAATTCTGAATCTTTAAATTTAAGGCAGCCTTTGGTAAATAGTACTAAAACTAGTGAAGTGTCAGTCGTGCACACTCCAACTGTTGATAAAATAAATACTACTAAACGAACCAAATTTCGTGAAATTAAATCTGTTGTTTGGAAAAAGCGACCATTTCAGATTTCTCCTGATGAAATTAAATTTAAAGGTGACACTTCTCTCCCACAAGACCCTTTTTTGGATTTAGAATCCCCTTTAGATTTTTTTAACTATTTTTTTTCTTCTGATCTCTTACAACATATATGTGAAGAATCGTTGAGGTATAGTTTACAAAAAAATGTGAATAAACCATTTGAAATAACAGAAACTGATTTAAAACGATATTTGGGAATATGTATTATGACTTCCATATGTATAGTTCCTGATATTAGGCAATATTGGTCTGAGAATTTAGAAAATAATGTAATAAAAAACACTATGACAGTAAATAAATTTGAAAAAATTAGACAGTTCCTACATTTTTGTAATAATGATATTTATATCCCTAGAGGACAACCAGGGCATGATAGATTGTTTAGAATTAGAACTGTTTTAGAAACTCTTAAAAAAAGATTTCAAACTGTACCTTTAGAGGAGTCACCATCTGTTGATTAGCAACGATGTGCTACTAAAGGAAGACATTACATGAAGCAGTATATGCCTATTACGGTGGTCATTATATTTTAAAGGTGATAAAAAAAAATTTGATATTTCTTTTTGAGCACCCCCCAATTTTGTTCATCACTACCTATAAGAAAATAATTTAGGTCAGATTTGGTGATGATAATTCACCCCCTTCACGTGTCGCAAAAGGGTTGAAAATGACTAATGAGGGTAGATTTTCTGTTTTTCGAGATTGTATCAAAAACTATCGAATCCACAGAAAAACTTATAGAATCTTTATTGTAGAACTGTATATTACCTACAAAAAATGTCATAAAAAAATTTCTTGAAAGTCATTAATTTTCCGAGAATTTGTCAAATAACCCGATTTTATATTAATTTGGAAAATTTGATTTTTCTATGGTTATTCTAATATATTTGACGTATGGTTGAAATTACGACAAAGTCTTTCATATAAAAAATGATAAAAATACAATTTTCTAAAAATAAAGTAAACAACTTTTTTTTTACAGTAAGGATTAATGAAATATTTTATTAAACAACTATGCTCTAACACCACGAAGAACCAAATACAACACAGTTACTTATTATTTTATTTTATTGATAAGAAAAAGATTACTTCATAATAAAGTTTTAGAAATCAAACAAATTATTTTGTACCTAAATATTAAATGTATAATAAATTTCTTAATACTATTTTTAAGTTGAGATAAGACAGCACGTAATATTCTTTCGATTATACATATTACTATTGACTGTTGAGTATTAGATTAGATTATATTGTGTAATGTGGTTTATTGTCGTATAATTGAAACCATCGTGTCACATTAGTGACAGTTCATTCGATTTTCTGTTCGTGTCTATAGTAAAATCATGCCTCGTCAAAAAATATTTATTGTTGGTGTTATGAAAAACCAAATACTTGGTAGTAAATTACCATCTAAAAAAGATGTTTTAAGTGTTTTATTTTTTAATATGCGAATGGTAAAATTAACACTTCAAGATAGTATTTCCTTAGTTATTGATGAGTGCTTAATTTTCTGGAAAAAAGCCCGATTACCAACATGAGATCGAAGTCATTGGTTAAAACAATTGAAAAAACTATATGAAAACTTACGAAACCTCGAAAAATGTAAAAATAGAAATAGTGATTTATTTAGGCAAAGAGAGCATACTTTCGAAGACAGCTTAAATGATTTATTTGATATTTCGCATGCATCTGCGTTAAATTTAATAAAAATAAATGAAGATAAAGAATTTTTGATTTTACAACGACAAAAAGGCCGCCCTGGGTGTATGCTTGGTACAGACGTAAAATTAGCTGGAATTGAAAAACGAAAACATAATCGTGAAAAAAATACACCGAAGTACAAGAAAAGCCGTGTTCATCGAAATCAGAAGAAGGTATGTTAAATTATATTTATTTAATATAGTTATATTATATTTATTGTTGTACTTTTTATTTCAGTTGAATTTAATTCTACATCTAGTTCGGAAGAAGAATCAATAGTAGAGACTGAAAGTTCTAATTCTCCGACTCCGTGTACATTGCAAATGAAAAGGGCACGATTAGAACTATTAACACCTCGACTTTCTGCTGTACTTGATAAATGTAAGATCAGTGATAGAGATGCTGTACATTTATTAACAGCCTGCGTGGAAGCAACTTCACTAAATCCATTAGATTTTGTCATAAATGGAACTTCATTTCGGCTATCTCGTCATTGTTTTCGTGAGTTAAATGCTTCTAGAATAAAATTAAATTTTTTCGATTTAAATTTGAAATTTATAACTATACATTGGGATTCAAAAATTCTCCTCGATATAACTGGTAAAACAAAAATTGATAGACTTCCTATCATTGCAACAGCTCCAAATACTGAACAACTTCTTGGTGTTCCCGAACTTTCTGCTGGAACCGATTATGAAGTTTCGTCTGCTGTGTACGATACTCTTGAAGACTGGTCACTTCTTCATAAAGTACAAGCATTTGTATTTGATACAACGGCATCTAATACTGGGCGTTTAAATGGTGCCTGTGTTCTTTTAGAACATAAAGTTGGACGTGATATTTTATACTTGGCTTGTAGACATCATGTTTTTGAAATTATTCTCCAAAGTGTATTCGTTGGATCTAAGTTTGCTCCATCATCAGGCCCTGATATCCCATTATTTAAAAGATTTAAAAATCAATGGGAAGCAATTGATTTAACACAGTTTTCAATTTGGTCAACGGATGTTAAGACCAGTATTGTTCTTAATGACGTAAGACAACAAATATTAATATTTGCTTTTGAAAAACTTAGAGACGATTTTTCTCGGGACGATTATAAGGAATTCCTCGAATTAGTAGTCATATTTTTAGGAGATGTTCCTCCGGGTGGTATCAAATTTCGTCAGCCAGGGCCCTATCATTTGGCCAGATGGATGGCAAAAGGTATATATTGCCTAAAAATTATATTATTTCAGAAACAATTCAAATTAAGTGTAGGAGAAAAAAAGCCTTACAAAAAATTTGCTGTTTTATTGTAAAATGTTATACAGAATCTTGGTTAACTGCTCCAGATGCAGTGCAAGCACCACTCAATGATTTAATATTTATAAAAAAAACTCCATTCTTATAAAAATGACGATAAAACTATTGCAGAAATATCTTTGAATAATTTTTTAAACCATTTATGGTATCTTAATGAAGAGTGCGCAGCTTTCATTTCATTTGATGACAGAATTGATGTAACACAAAAACGTAACATGGTTAAAAAAATATTGGAAGAAGACAAAAAAGAAGAAAAAGAAGTACAAAAGAAATTTTACCTTAAATCGGAAGAGGTTTCTAATTTTGTAAATAATGAACTCCCAACATCATTACTTTCGGCTAAATCGATGATGATGTTTAAGAGATTTGGTTTATCTACTAACTTCTTAAAAAATGATCCATCTGAATGGAATACACAAAATGAATACATCCAAGGTCTACAAACAATTAGGTCACTTAAGGTTGTAAATGATACAGCCGAACGTGGAGTGAAACTGATGGAAGAATTTAATGATAAAATTACAAAAGATAAAGATCAAAAACAATTTTTATTGAAAGTTAGTAGTTTAAATAAGTAATAAGTATAGAATAAAATTTTAAATGATTTCAGACTGTGCAAGATTATCGTCATAAATATCCAGGGCATGGCAGAGAACAATTGAAAATGCCATATATCTAATAATTCAATAATTAACTTAATCTCAAGTAGTACTAGTAGTACTTAACTTAATAATAGTTTTATTATTATATAATAAATATTTAGGTACAAAATAATTTGTTTGATTTCTAAAACTTTATTATGAAGTAATCTTTTTCTTATCAATAAAATAAAATAATAAGTAACTGTGTTGTATTTGGTTCTTCGTGGTGTTAGAGCATAGTTGTTTAATAAAATATTTCATTAATCCTTACTGTAAAAAAAAAGTTATTGGTCTAATGCAGATTTTACTTATGACTTTATTTTTAGAAAATTGTATTTTTATCATTTTTTATATGAAAGACTTTGTCGTAATTTCAACCATACGTCAAATATATTAGAATAACCATAGAAAAATCAAATTTTCCAAATAAATATAAAATCGGGTTATTTGACAAATTCTCGGAAAATTAATGACTTTCAAGAAATTTTGTTATGACATTTTTTGTAGGTAATATAAAGTTCTACAATTAAGATTCTATAAGTTTTTCTGTGGATTCGATAGTTTTTGATACAAGCTCGAAAAACAGAAAATCTACCCTCATTAGTCATTTTTCAACCCTTTTGCGGCACGTGAAGGGGGTGAATTATCATCACCAAATTTGACCTAAATTATTTTCTTATAGTAATGAACAAAATTAGGGGGTGCTCAATAAAAAATTTGAAAGTTTAAAAATAAGGACCACCCTAATGCCTATGAAACCTCATAAATGAGGCTATAAACTGTTAATTTTAGCAGGTGTTTCAGGTTTTGCCTATAACATTGAAATATATAGTGGCCAAGAAAATGACCCTCAATATCGCCTTACAAATGAACCTGATTTAGGTGCAAGTGCTAATATAGTAGTGAGACTTTGTAGAATTATACCTACTTAAAAAAATTATGTAGTATATTTTGACAATTTATTTATTTATTTATTTAAGAAAATTTTAACGGGCTAAAGCCCAATATATAAAAACAAAAAAAAAAAAACAAAAATCGTGTTTGTTTACAAAGTAAGTAGCGTAAGTTGTCATCTTATAGTAAGACAATGTAAATTGGTTGATATAGAAATCTAAGTTAATATACATAATACAATATACAACAAAAAAATCAAATAATATTTACATTATTGTTAAGATATATATTAAAAAAGGCGATATTATTACAAAGGAACAAATCTACATTATATTTGTTCACAGAGCCCATTAATCTCATAATGGGGGCATTTTTAGCATAGTTTGTACGATGGAATGGCATATAAAATGTATTTGAATTCCTGGTATGAGAAGCAGGAACCAAAAAGTTAAATTTAACTAGTAGCTCTGAGCAATTTATGATACCATTCAATAATTTAAAAGTGAAATTAAGATCGAGTCTAATTCTCCTAAATTCTAAAGATTCAAAATTGGTTAATAAATGTAATGGTAAGTAGGATGTGTGTCGTTGGCGTTGGACACCGCATTTAAAAGCAAGAAACCTCAAGAAAAGATTTTGAATCGCTTCAATAGCTTCGGTCGGACCAGACATGTAAGGAGACCAAACGACAGAATTATAGTCGAGCACCGAGCGAACAAATGAGCAGTATAGAGATTTTAGAGCTATTGGATTATTGAAATCAAAGCAAGTTCTACTTATGAAGCCTAACATTGAGGATGATTTGTTTATGATATATGCATAGTGATCATTAAACGATAACGAAGAGTAAAAAAAAATACCAAGGTCTTTAATATTAGAAACTGTAGCTAATTCAATGTCGTTTAAATAATATTTATAATTTTGATTTATGCGCTTTTTTAAATATGTCATAATTTTACATTTATCGACATTGAAATATAGTTTATTAAGAGAACACCAAATATTAAGTGTATATTAAAGTCAAACTGGAGCATGTTTGCATCTTCATGGGATTTAATTATTCGGAATATTTTTAGGTCATCAGAAAAAATAGTAAGCGGGAATTTGTAACTTTTATATCATTTACATATATTTTAAATAAGAGAGGAGCTAGGTGAAAACCTTGTGGCATGGTATACAGGTGACTCATAATTTTTTAATTTAACATATTGTTTTCTACCAGAAATAAAAGAAACTAACCAAGAATAAAAAGGATTTCGAAAACCTAAATTATGTAATTTGACCGCCAGAATGCCATGGTCTATTTTATCAAATGCCTTAGGGAAATCAGTGTAGATTACATCTACCTGGCAATTTGTATTAAATGCATCCAATACGTAATTTTGGAATACTAATAAATTTGTAGCAGTAGATCTGCCGGAAAAAAAACCATGCTGTTCATCAATAGTTATATTTTTAAATAAGGGAGTTAATATTTTAACAAGAATACTTTCAAATATTTTTGGAATTATTGATATAATGGATATGGGATGGTAGTTTGTTATTAGACAATTATCTCCACCTTTAAAGACTGGAGTAACATAACTCAATTTCCAGCGAGCGGGAAAAATACCAGATTTAAGTGACAAATTAAATAAATATAATAGTGGAACTGCTAGAACAAATTTATATTCTTTAAAAAATATATCAGAAATATTATCAGAACCAGGATTAGTATTATTAATAAGATGATCTATTTCATACAAAATATAAGTTAAAGATAATGTTTATAAATTAAAGTCAATTAAGGACAAATCATTCATGACAGGAGTATGAGACACGGTTATAGGTGGGTTAAAGATACTAGAAAAATATTGTGAAAAACAGTTTGAGATTTCGTCACCACCTGAGAATTTAGTGTTATCATAAAACATGACAGATGGAGGGGATGTATTTGACCGATTTTTGTTAACAAACTTCCAGAAATATTTTGGATTATTTGAGACAGAATTTTGTGCTTTTTGTATATAGTTTACATATTCTAATTTGTTTTTAATTTTACACGGAGCACGTAAATTAGAAAACGTAATGTAATTGCATCTATTTGGGAGCTGCTTATATATTTTATGAGCTATCTTTTTTGAGAATATTAAATTTTTTAAATAAGAGCTAAACCAAGCTGGGTAATTAGAAGATGATTTACAAATTTTTGGGCATGTGGAATTGATAATTTCATAGATATTGGAATAAAAAATATCAAGTGCTTTATTTATACATAGATTATTGAAAATACCATTCCAATCGACAGTAGCTTTAAGTGATCTAACATAATTATAGTTGCAGTGCCTAAAATCGTAAATTTGTTCCTTATAATCTAAGTATTCAATTGACACGACAGGTAAACTTATATCTAAAGCTAGATGATAGTTAAAATCTAGTGGTACAAGTGAGTTAAGCGCAGACGACACAATAATATTATATACATTAGAAAAAACGAGATCAAGTAAAGAACCTGTGAGATTATAAATTAAATTATATTGCATTAAATTGGAGCGAGATAAGCACGACAAAATGTTTGATTTAATAGAACTAATATTAAATATTTGAGGCTTAATTTTTTTATTGATAAATTGCCAATTAATTCCGGGAAGATTATAATCACCTATTGCTAAAAATTTAGAATTAGAATTATTGCACAATACAGAATCAATAGAATCAACATGCAAATTATAAACATTTCAATTAGTGAATAAGACTTAAAACTAATTTTTACAAACAATTGTTCGATTTGGATATTTTGTTGATTAATCCGATGGCAGCTAAACTGTTTATTGACTGCTATCAATACACCGCCACCTCGTATACCCGCACCATGTACATCACAACGATCGCATCGGAAGATTGTGTATTTGTTACAGAGACCAAGCTCAGCATTATTAATAGAAGTAGATAACCAGGTATCAGATAATATAATTATGTCGTAATCAAATAATGCAGCGTTCATATGAATTATATTTAGTTTAGTGTTAATTCCTCGGACGTTTTGATAATATATAGATAATTGCTTTAGGGTTGAACGCTGCTTTGAAAGTTTTTTGAAATAGTAGGAATGTTGTTTAAGTATTTTATTATAAGATCATTTTCTCCACTATCTCGTCTTGTCTTTAGTTCGGAAAGAACCAATTTAAAGTAATTTTGTTGTAATACAGTTCGATCTGTTGAGATACGAACTGATGTAAATTTAGTGTCGTTAATTAGTTTACGTTTGACTTTTAAAATTTCAAACACCTAACCAGGGGTCGGCAATACAATTCGTAATGGACGAGGCTTGTTGGAAAGTTTGCCCAAACGATACACAGAAACTGGGCGAATAGTTAAGCCGATAGTGTTTGATACATCATTAATAAAAGAGGAAGTATCTTTACATTTATCGGCAGGTATAGTGGACGAAAATTCAGGAACATTGAATAAAACATATTAGGGGCCCTTGATTGCCGGTCCATAAATTCGGAAAGTAGTTTTTCTTGTGGAATATTATTAATTTGACCAAGTTCTAAATTTGATAGCTTGGTTTCTAATTGTTGAACCTTATCTTTAAGTGAATTATTTTTATAAATTACTTCAGTTAACTGTTGCGATAGATTATTGAATAATGTATCAAATTTTGTTTCAAGCGATTTGATAGAATCGCGGCAAGAATTGACTGACGTAATAATTTTATTTTGAGTGCTTTTCAATTCTGTAACCATATCCATAAGTTTATTAATTTTAGTGACTAAGTTACCATTTGCAGTAGACTAGTAGAGGCAGGTACAGGTTTCGGAGACGACATTGTTACGTATATAATTGGTTTACAGATAAGAGAGCGAAACAGACGATACTAACAACCATACGTCTCAACGATCATCGTAAAACAAATTATTATATTATGTAATTATTATACTTCTTTGGGTCTTTTGGTATATTTAAAAAATATTGGTGTTTTGTCATGAAAAATTTTTTAAAAATTTTTTCACGGCTATAGATACTATGGTTGCACAACGATCACGGATATGACGGCTCTGAATGTTCTTATCAAAAATTTAAAGAAAGTCGCGTCATACTAGCGCCCTCTATTGCCTCATATATTATACTACACCCGCGATTTTCAAAATCATATAAATATAATATTGCAGTAAATAATATAATATCCATGGTTATAAAAGGAAGCTGTATTACTCTGTTAACTTAATTATATCCATGTTAAGTATTATGAAATAATTTATCATATTATTATTACCTCAATTTTATGGTTTTATGTAATTAATTATTTAATAATTATATTATATTCTTCACAGAATTACTGACTATTGTGTTTAACTGATATTTCTAAGTATTCAATATTAATATTTTGTATTTATTTTTACTGTTAAATTATTTTATATATTTAATAAAATGCCAAAAACTTGTTGTGTGAGTGAACCTCATCATATTTTAAAACCATCTTTTAGTGTACCAAAAGATGAATTAAAAAATTGTTATGGGAAGCATCATTAGGTATGAAATTGAAAAAAATCTATCGTGTTTGTGCTATACATTTTAATCAGTCTGATATTGTTAGTACATGGTCAAGTGGTGAAGGAGTAAATAAGTACACGGTATCAATTTATTTTATTATATTTTATTTATATTGAAATATTATTAACACAAGTTTAACTTTAAATAAAAAAAAAATTCAATGTACCTTTATATAAAATAACCTTGCAATATATTTACAATTGAGTTAAAAATAATACTGATTCCTTAGATATGTTTGAAAAAATCGCAACTAAAAAAAGACGCACTTCCGTTGAATATTAAAAACATTAATCTTATGATACACTCCAATATTGAAGTTTGTTAAATTATATACAATTAAATTATAAAAGGTTCTATATAATATATTTTTTAAATAAAACATTGTATAATATGATTAAACAGACCATGGAATTCAATCAAATATCAACTGCCCCAGAAAGTACTATTAGACACAGTGGCGGCGCGAGAGGGTTTTTGTGAGACAATTGTCTCACAGCTAAAAGGGGTGGTGGGTGGTGGGTGGGTCGTGGGTACTGGTTGTCTGGGTATAGTGAATAGTCAGTTCTGAAAAATATTGAGTGACACATCGTATCAAATAAATAAATATATAAGTAGTCATATTTATACAGAGTATAGACTATAGAATATAGACATAAACATAGTTTATAAATAAAACAAATGCTTATCTGACGTATTTTCCGCAGTTTACCCGAAACGGCCAATTACTTATTAGTATTAATAAATATGAATAGCGACTGTGTGTTGGTGACTTGTGTTCACATTCTATCAGTAATACAGTATTTTGCTGTTATTAATGTTATTATTGCAGTCTCAACTCTCAAGCAGAAGCTTGGATTCATTTTTATAATTATTATTTTATTTACGTATTACCTACGTTATTTTATTAACACATCTGTTAATGTTAATTCACTACTTATTGAAAAATGAATTCACTGTGTCCCAGTTGTGGAAAAAATCGTGATTTAATGAACAATACCAACTGGATTCGACACAAGGAATCTTGTAAAAAAAAAAATAAAGTCTGTTAAAAGAAGTGCTTCAAGTTCCATTTCAAACTTTTTTAAACCTACAGAACGTGATGGAAAATTTCCAAAATTTGAACAATCAAGTAAGTAACTTTGTGATGCAAACTACATTTAATCTGTTAAAAATATTTACACTTTTAAACTGTAATTAGTAATTATCGTTGGTTATTTAAATTAGTTATTTATAAAAACTCTGTACAAAATTAATCTATTGCTATTTGCTAATATTTAGTCATAATTAGTACATTATGATCATAACATGAACAGTTGCATTTGTTATTACAAATTACTAATTAGTACATTACTTATATTAACTAGTTACCACTTACTAGCAAGTTAATAGTTATCAAAACAAGTAACTTTTTAACTTTTTTACTAGTTACTGCCTATCTTTGGTTAAATGCAATATTTGATAGAAACTTCAAACTAAAAATAAATAAATAATAAATAGCCAACTACATTTAGTTGTCCTCCATTAACCATTTGAAATGGGAAACATATAATTTTCCAATATTGCAATATTATAATATTATATAGTAATTAAATTTATTAAATTTATACATTTTGGCTACTTATACAAACTTAGTTTAATCAGCTAAAAATACACAAATTTCTCCACCAACAGTTATTTATTAATAAATTAGTTTTATTATTTTCGATTATGGTATTTAAGTTAAGAAGTGCTTCTAAAACTATATTACTTGATTAGTTTAAAATTTAAAATGTTTACTTTTGATGTTTAAATCCATTAAATTATCAACTGTGGTAAATCATTTATTGGTCCAGTTCCTATATCGCAAACGGCTTTGTAAAAGGTTGATCCTCACAATAATGTGTGAATAATGTGCTTGATTTTTTGTAAAATTTTTTAGTTTTTAATAATCCATCAACATCAATAATAGAAAACACCGATAATGTTCAAGAACATCAGGTGAACATTGAAGAAAATGGTAAATGATAAATATTCATGTTTTTTCTTCTCAAAATAATTATTCTTATTTTTTAGTTTTTAATAATCCATCAACATCAATGATAGAAAACACCAATAATGTTCAAGAACATCAGGTGAACATTGAAGAAAATGGTAAATGATAATTATTCATTTTTTTTCTTCTCAAAATAATTATTCTTATTTTTTAGTTTTTAATAATCCATCAACATCAATAATAGAAAACACCGATAATGTTCAAGAACATCAGGTGAACATTGAAGAAAATGGTAAATGATAAATATTCATGTTTTTTCTTCTCAAAATAATTATTCTTATTTTTTAGCTTTTGATAATCCATCAACATCAAAAGTTATCCGCTCGGTTGATATTTCAATTGGAATGCATGGTGAATATTCTTAATATTTTGTAATTTTGTATTAGCAGTACTTTTAATAATTCATTTTTATTGTAATAATAACCAAAAATTTAATTATAATATAATTTTAAAATTTAATCACGTTTTAGATTTTCAATTGTATCCAAACGATCCTGCAAATTTTCCTGAAGAAATGTCAAGTGAACTGTTGACATATTTCATACAATATGGACCATGTCAGCCTTCTCCATTAGAACTACCATCAAATATTTTTCCAAAAAGCAAGGATCCAAATGGTGTATCAAGAAGTTTTCACGAATCTTACTATCACAAAATTATACAAAATATTCAAGTACGACGAACTTGGTTATCATATTCACCTTCCCAAAATAAGGTATATTGTGTATCTTGTAAATTATTTGGATTACCTAAAGCTAAAAAGGCTATTTTAGCACAAAAAGGAACAAATAGCTGGCAAAATTTAAAACGTAACTTAGAGACTCACGAACAAACTATTGAACACTTACAGTCGGAAATAAGCCGTGGACTTTTCTCAAAAAATAATAGAGTTGACTTGAACCTGCGTTTTTCTAAGAATCGACATATCGCGGAAAATAGAGAAGTGTTGAGAGTTATCATTGAAGTAATCATTTTCGCTGCTAGGCAAAACATTGCTTTACGGGGCCACAATGAAAATGTTTCAAGTAATAATCGTGGTAATTTTTTGGAATTAATTAAGCTGATGAGTCTAACTCAACACTTCAGTACCATTTAGAAAAAATAAATTCAAGCAACCATCATAGACTTACCTTCATGTCTCATGAAAGTCAAAATAAATTATTATTAATTATTGCAGAAATTATTAGATCTGTAATTGTAAAACAACTCAATGCAGCTGGATTATTCTCTGTTATCATTGACACAACGACCGATGTGGCAAGACTGGAACAATTTTCTTTTATTGTTCGATATGTTCATGAAGGAAACATCGAAGAACGTTTATTAAGTTTGGTTACAGCGTCAGATGCTACAGGAAAAGGGCTGTATAATACTTTTTGTACTATTATAGAAATGTATCAGATTGATTGGAAAACAAAATTATGCGCTCAATCATACGATGGTGCTGCAGCTATGCAAGGGGAGTACTCAGGATTACGCACATATATTCAGAATGAAAACCCCAAAGCAATTTATGTGTGGTGTTTCGCACACTTGCTTAACCTAGTTATTGTCGATACATTAGATTCTACAACTGATACAAAAATATTTTTTGGGGACTTGCATGGAATTGTAACATTTATGCGAGCCAGGAAAAGAACTGCTTCATTTAATGAATGCCAAAAAAAATTGAACATTGGATCTAAAGCTAATGATAGAATTCGAAAAATCAAAAATTTCTCAGATACAAGATGGACGTCCCATGATCGTGTTATAACAGTAATACATGATAAGTATGACGCTTTAAAAAATACTTTGGAATTGCTATCAGAATCCACAGACAGAGTAACTGCTTCAAATGCAAAATCATTTTTATTAATAATTTCTTCGTTTCATTTTGTATTGGTTTTTAAATTGATGAAAAGTATATTCACAATAACTACACCAACTTCATGTTATCTGCAATCAAAAAGCATTTATTTTATTCAAGCCATTAAATTGGTAGATGAAACTAAAAAAAGATTATTAGAATTGCGTTCTGACAAATATTTTCAAGAACTTGTACAAAATACCAAACAATTTGCTAATGAACAGAATCTCTGTGAAAATGATTTTAAAAAAGTCCGAACGAGGAAAACCAAAAGAATGCCTGGAGAAAATGTACAGGATGAAATCAGTTCTTCAGCATCAGACAGGTTGGTAAATTATTTAGCATTAAAATAATTCTATCATTTAATTCTTGAATATGTAACTTTTATTATAGGTTTAGAGTGAACACATATTACAAATGTTTAGACCAAATAATTTTATCTATAGATAATAGATTTAGTAGTGCTAGAGACATAATGAAAGATCTTGCATTACTATCACCAGAGCGGTTAATTGAAGCCAAACATAAATCTGAAATGGATCTTCCAGATAAATGCTTTTTAGATTTGGCTACATAGATTACTGATATTAATCCATATCAACTTAAAACTGAGTATTTATTATTTAGTAAAAGCTTAAAAGAATTGATTATTGGAATGAAATTCCCAGATAATCAATCCAAAGAATCATCTGATATTAACTCTGAAGATGATTCATCGGAAGATGAACATCAAAATATTATGAGCGAACCAAAACAGAACATAACACTGGAAACTATAATAAACATTCTCTCAAGTTTTGACATTATGTGTGCCTTTCCAAATTTGTATTGTGCTTATAAAGCATTATGTACAATTCCAGCCTCATCAGCCTCAGCGGAAAGAAGCTTTTCAAAGGTATAATAATTACATTACATTTTTTTCTGTAAACTAATTATGTTTGAATTCTAACTTTGTTGCATTTAGGTTAAATTGATCAAAACTAGACTTAGGTCGACAATGTCCCAACAAAGATTGGAGAGTTTAATGTTTATATCTTGTGAAAGAGACATACCCATTGATATAAATGAAGTTATAAATAAATTTGGATTGTCATCAAGTGTATTGAAAAAAGAATAAATGTTTGGATAATTTTTTTAATTGGTAGGATGCTAGCCGCCCAATTGTACATTCAATGATTTATTAATAAAGCAGTATTTATATAATTAATACAAATTATTTTTATTGTAGTACCCGTAAGATGCATTTTTAAAAAGCTAAATTTGATATAGAAATATAATAGGGGGTGTGGAGGGTGTAGCCTCCCACGGCTCTGTGCAAATAATTTATATATTATTAGGTACATTAGGTACATTAGGTGGGTGGTGTGTACTGCTACTAACATTTTTTGTCTCACTGTCGAAAAAGTTGGCGCCGCCACTGATTAGACAGACTATAGATAATGATCTAGGACCTTTGCCAGCTAAAAAACAAAAAGTGACTGATTATTATACCTACTATATATTATTTAACATTATTAACATTCTTAAATTTAATTTAATAGTTACACCTTATAACACCACCAAATTCATTATATAATAAAATTTCAAAAAATATTTCATCGTTGATTATCCCAAATAATTGGTTTGCTAGCTTAGCGCTGTGTACACCCAATATTTTGGTGCCTACGTTTCATAAATTAAGGTTATTTAAAAAAAAATATAAAGTATCAATCGAAAAACAACGTATCATTACTGAAGGTAATATTATTCTATTATAACATATCAAACACTTCATGTTTTAATATTCATTCATACTATTCTATTTTAGATTCTAAATTAATAATATATGTAAACGGGAAAAAATTGGCTTTATTGGAAATTGGGTTAAGTGATAATATTATAAAAACTGAAAATGATGTAGAGAATTTTTTAAATATTTTTGATGAAATTAAGTGTTGTAACGGAGTGACACCTTCAAAGGCATTGTTTAATAAAGTATCCGTAATCAGCAAAAATATTATTGAATCTGATGGTCAATGGAGGCACAAAAATTGTTCAACAATACTCAAAGATGATGATGGGTAAATTAAATACCAAATATATCATTGGATGAAATGTATCTTTGTGTTAATATGTAGTATTTTATTTTCTAGTGATTGTAATAATTGTATTTGGTGCAAACGTCTATTATTTTCAATGCAAAAAAAAGAATCGAGGATAAATGCAAAAAAAAATATCAGGACATATTTCCCCCCCCCCCCCCAAAAAAAAAAAAGAAAAGCTTTGCAAAGAATTCAAAATTTAAAACAAATTATTAAAAAAAAACATTTTCGGGCCACTAAAAAAATTAATAAATTAGAAAACGATTTAAACAGTGTTCAAAATAAGATGAGAGATATTGATCAATTGACACTAAATAACATTTTTGAAAATTCAGATATTTCTAAATGGCAGTCTGAATTAATAAAAGAAATTGTTATGGCAGCAAAGGTAAAAAATATAAAGAGTCGAAGATACAGCGAAAATTGGATGTTATTATGCATGATATTTCAAATAAGGTATACAATTAATAAAATTAATCTAATTGATACTTTATTTAAATTATTATTAATAAACTATAATATGGTAATTGATTAACATAGGTCTCTAGGTGGTTATTCATTTCTAAGGGAGCAAAACATATTACCTATACCATGCATAAATACACTTCGAAAGCATTTGTTGGCAGTTAAAATTGGTTGTGGGTTTGATGAAGATTTTTTCAAACTCTTAAAAAAAAAATTTAGCAATAAACCTGAATATGAAAAAAAAGTAATTTTAGTGTTTGATGAAATTTTCTTAAGAGAAGGTTTGGGTGTTAATACCAGAAGTTTAACTTATAATGGGTTACAAGATTTTGGAGATGGATTCGATGTTAAAACGTCTGAGAAGGCTAATCATGGATTGGTATTAATGATACAGAGTTTGGCAGTAAGCTTACATCAACCTATAGCAGTTTTTGCTTCCAAGGGATCAGTAAAAGGTAAATTTAGAATTAAATAAAATAAAAATATTTCATATAATATAGGTAGTGCATATTTGCATAAATATGAATTGTAATTTAAATAGGAGTTGATCTTGCAAAAATTATAATCAAAACTATACTTTTACTTGAAAATGCTGGTGTTCAAGTTCTTGGTATAACTAGTGATGGGGCATCCACAAATCGGACAATGTGGAATATATTAGGTATTAGCGCAAAGATTGATAAAGTTCAAAATTCGTTTGAAAATCATTTTGATGCTAATAGAAAAGTATTTATTTTTTCTGACGCCCCTCATCTAATTAAAACCATCAGAAATAGATTACATTCAAAAAAGACATTGAAAGTAAGATTTAATATACGTGTATAAGTGTATATATGTAATATATATAATATTATATTATACACAATAACTGCAAGTTATACATTTTCTATATTTAGGTCAATCCCCAAGATGGTTATGTTAAATGTCAAATTTATGAAAATTTATTTATGCACTAGCTGACCCCGTGCACTTCGTTGCCCGTTAAAAATGCAAATTCTATATAATATGATTCGAATTTTGATTAATTTGTTATTTACTATTCGGTTTAACGGTGTTCAAAACTTTTAATTTTGACATTTTCATTGACTGTTTTGATTCTCAAAAATTTTGTGAAAGCACCACTTTAATATGCGAATTTTGTAAAATGCTTTCTTATTACACACTAAATTTGTGATACGATTTTACGAATGTACCGTGTAAATTGTAAGCATCGATCTATCATTGTTCAGGCTCTACGTTTATCAGTCAGTGAGTTACTCAAGTCATAATATTATAGTCATTCTGCTTACCGTTGCCGTGAGACTCTCTTATGATTATGAGAGCAGTATATTATCATGTAGGCAATCCACACGTGGTGGATTGCGGACCCCGCGAGATGTGTATAAGAAGTTTATAATTTCTAACACTTAAGTTTCAAAGTTATATCATTTTTTTTTTTTTTTTTACTACAGTGGGTAAAATACAATAATGTGCCATCTCGTGGTTTTTGTATTGTTGCCTGTTGGTAAAACAATAAAACTTAGTATAACTTGTTATGTTAGTCTATTGCTGTGAATTTGAAATTTACTGTGGACATTGACTTATTTTGCTAATTCTTTTTTTTGTTGATATGAGTAGGATATAAATAGCGGTTCTGCTGCCCCACGCACCTCCCCCCCTCCTTGTCTCGTCCTTCTACTATGTCATGTCTCGTCCTTCCCCCCCAACCCGCCCTCGTCTCGTCCTTCCCCACCACCCCGTCATCGTCTCGTCCTTCTACACCGTCATGTCTCGTCCTTCTGCCCCGTCGCCGTATGGATCGTCCTTCCCCCCACGCACATCTCCACCCTCACCTCCACCTGTTGTCATATATATAATTGTACATAGCATATTATTGTACATGGCATATTATTGTACACAGCATATTATTGTACACATATATGATTTTTACATGCAATCTGTATATATTAAAGCCCTTATCCCTACCTAATAATTTTTACCCCCACCTAATAATGTATCGAATTTAACAAACACTTGCCCCTGCACGTGCAGACCATCATTCAGTCTATCTTCAGCCTTATACTATTTAACACTTGCACTTCGCGACCGTCCTTTAAGTCTTTTTTCAGTGTTTATTATTTTTATAAGTGATTTAATATGGCTGGCTCAATCGCTGATAACACTACCTTCTACAAAAAGAAGACATATACTTATGTACCACCGTCACCACCAGCTGAACTCATTGATTCTTTAAGCTATACAATCGACTTTGCAGCCCGTAAGTTTTTACAAATCGGTATTGATCCTAGTGAAAAATTTCAAGTCGTTGTTCATGTGTTAACTTCTTCTCGGTATGTGCTTATTACTGTTGATCTTATGAAAAAAATATTCTCATATATGGGAAATATATTATCGTTCATATTAGCCACACCACATAAGTATAACTGTATAAGTGAATAATATTTTATGAAGATGAAAAAAATAAACTATCGAGTATGATGTACAGCGGAGAAAATGTGCTAGTTATGGAAGCAAAAAATCGTGAGGGCTGCAGAGTGTTGTTGAATTGGGCGGACCTTATGCGTCTACAATATCTTGAAAAATGTATATTCGAGACCATCGTGCGAAAAGAAGTATTTGCCGTTCCGTTAGTTATGAAACAATATGATGAGATTGTTCAGTACATAGACAAGAAATGCGCTCAACAAAAATCATCGCCGAATAATGTTCATGATATGGCAATTTTCATTAAGAACATACAAGTCGATGGAGTAGTTAAATCTATACCAAACTTCAGTAATCAAATACAGATGTGTGCAGCTGAACAATTATCCGAATCTTTGCTGAACCAGAGAGCGAACAACTCACACGAGGTAATTAAAAAAATATATTATACCTTAAATAACAATATTTAATAATTTTTTTTTTTTTAGTTTTTTAATAAAACGAGGATTATTTCACCTATCTCATCGCCTACACCTATGTCGCCACCTGTTTTGTTGTCACCGCCGCCATCACCGATTTTTGCAATAAAATCATCAGTTGATGAAAACGATGGACCGTCATTTTTCAATATGCAACCATTATCGGAAACGGGTGACTTCGATTCCGCCGTATCGGAATTGCATTTAGTAAGACGTAAACTATTTTAATTTTGTGTTATTTGTGTAAAATAAAAAAACATTATATATATATAAAAAAAAGTTTTTTCATTTATTAATATTAAGTTTTACAATACAATAAGATATTTATTTACAATAAAATAAAATAAAAATAAAAAAATAAAATTATTATTGATATTAAGTTTTACAATAAAATAATTATTAATATTAAGTTTTGCAATAAATATTTACAAGGTTCTTTAATATTTATAATAAAAAAAAATATATATTTACAAGGTTCTCACTTCACCATTAAATGGATTATAAGTTATAATTTGGTCATGTAATATTAAAAAATAAGCTGAAGTGGAAGCAGGAAACGGTGTATCGGTTTCATTTTCAATCCTGAGGTCGACAGTTGGCGTTTTTACGTTATCGTTCTGTCTGCTCATGTCAACAATTATAATCGGAGATAGATTTTTGAAATCAGATCTGGACAACAGATGTGTAACATTATCATGTCCATAGTAAGATTTTTGAAACTCAGTGTATGCGTGGTATAATGTACCAATCTTATTCTTGGTAAAGTCGCATTGGAAATCTTCATAGGGAAATACTCCAGCGTTTAAATAAACTTTCAAGTTTTTAATTTTACAATGGTCAAAAAATGCCATTGATTTATTTGAGCTATTTTTCCTATCAGTTTGAAATCCAATGATGACATATCGCGGTTTTTCCAATTTGTTGGATGTTTTTACTTTCCAAGAATGCGATGTGTTTTGAGGTAGAAATGGATACTCACACAACTCCCACGATCTAAACGCACAAGTTAGGGGCTTTTGATTGTTTACAACTTTCAACAATTTAATTTTTTCTTTATCACTGACTTTTACTATAGGCATTCTCCACAATATTTTTGTTATGTTTATTTTAACGTCTTTTAGTTTAGATGCGTCTGTGACAACTTTATTGTTTTTGTACTGCTTGATAGCATTTATATCTATCGAAGCTCTATTTAATATAAGTTGTTGATTGCAGTTTATTAAAATACGTTTATAATCTTCGTAAAAACCAAACAAATCTTTAAGATTAATACAAACGTTAAACATATCACCTTCAATAAAATCTATTTCCAATGTCATTATCCCAAGCAGCGTTATGATGTGATGTAATATTCGATTTATTATAAGAGCAATATCCTTTTAATGTGGTTGTTATACCTGGATTAGCGAGTTTTTGAATTTGAATACCGTTTATTTCGTATTTCATTTCGGAGAAAAGAAATGCAAGTCCGTTGTTTATAAATCGAATGTCGTCAGTTATTTCTGCAGGTTTGGTTATTGTTCCTTCGATGTAAATATAACTCTCACACGGTAGAGTATAAGACTCTGTGTTATGTAAAGCGATACGCACTTCATCGTTATTGGAGAGGGCTGACGTAGAATAAGGTAAAAACGAGTGATATTCAATTTGAGTTATTCTGCAATCATCGGTGTATCCAGCCGTGACATCTAAATACACATCGTCCATATTAAATAGCGTTTAACGAACGTAAAAAAGCTAAATTTTTTGCTGTTAGACAATGTCGAAGCCCTCTGTGTTTCGAATTTTTCTTTAGAGTTGTTGTCTTGTTAGTGTTATTAACACGACTAACGGCATAGACGTGGCCAGACTTTCTTGTCAAGTGTTGCTAAACTGTCACAAAAGTTAAAAAGTTCCAAAAATTAAAAATTTTATTTAATGAGTTGTTTATTTTATCAATTAGATATTTTTACAGAGTAGTAAATGGTAATTTATATTATATTTCTTACATTATAACTACCTAATTAAAAATATTAAAGAAACTAATTAAATCAAACATATAAAACATTGTAAATTATACATTAAAAATATAAAATAATACAATATCAAACGTCTGCTGTGAGGAATGATATTTTTGAACTCATCAATTATATTATCATAGTCAAGTTCTGATAATAGTTCTTTCTCGACAAACATCAGTAATAACGCTTCAAGTCTATTTTGTGTCATAGTATTGCGAAGTTTTGACTTGACAATAGAGAGTTTAGAAAATGACCTTTCACAAGAACATGACGTGACTGGAATGACCAAAAATGTCATTAAAACATCATAAAAATGTGAAAAAATGTTTTTTCGATCTAACTGCTGTAACCAATCTAACCATTGATCAATATTTGTTGTAGAAGATCCACTAGGAATGTCAGTAAATCCTTTAAGAAATTTAATTTCCTGTTCTAGTTTATCCATGTCAATTGTAAATACTTTATTGAGTAGTTTAATATTGTCAACTGTTGGACTAAGTTGCAAAACATTACCGACAGAAGAAATAATACCTAAAGTTTCTTGACTAAACCTATCATTTAGCCCACTTATCATATTATCAAGTGCTACATTAAAACAGTTAATTTTTATTTCTTGTTCCATAGTTTCATGAAATATTTGAGATGAGCTATTTTTACTATCCAACAGACAATATAGATAATTATACGGTAATATAATAACGTTGCAAATGAAACTTTAGTTTTTGCATTTACCGGATGTATAATATTCCGTAAAACTATTTTATCGGAATATTGTAAGTTGTAACCATGAGGAAATTCTGCAGCGGAAAACGTTTTGCAGAACGAACGCTAACGTTTGAAACGTTGAAAACGTAGAAATTCGCGAGCGCTTGGTTTAGTGCGGCATTATGTTTAACAGTGGTCGTGGTGTAAGACATAAAAAAAAATTAATCGTGATAAGATGTGATACTAACTCAAATTATATAATCAATTTTTATTTGTGATAGTAACATATAATAATTAATATTATAATTATTATTTTTATTAAAATTTTGATTTATTAATTGATTAATTATTTTGTAATTAATAATACATTATTATTCCTTTTATAATGAATACTTTTATATATTCTGAGCTTTTAAGGCCCAATACTATAAACCATTTTCTTAATGAAATTCTTGTAGCCATTGATATAGGTAAAAATTGTTGGTTGTTATTTATTGTTACTATCCTCGTGTAAGTTATTTTTCATCTTTTCACTCAATGATTGACTTTTTTTCAATTTCTATTTAGATGATGATGATGATAATGATGACGATGTCTATGAAAATATATTCTGTGGTGAAAAAATAGTCATACCAAAAGTGACAAAGTATGCTCAAAATGTAGTTGCCATTTTAAATGTTAAGATTTTAAATGTCATTTTCGATTAAATCGATCATCATTTGAAGTAATTAATAAAAAATGAATAATTTTAAAAAAAGAAATGTTTAGAATTTAATAGGTAGTAAATGATTTTTTTGTTTTTATAGGTGTTGTTTAAAGAGATCAGTATAGAATATAATTTAAGTGGAGAAAATATGGTTGGTGAAAAAAGTAAAACAGTTGAGAATAATATTTTATTAAGTATATGGTACATGGCCAATTTAGAGACATACAGGTAAAATAAAAAAAATAGTTCTTAAAAATTTAAAAATGATCTATAAATTAAAAGTAAAATTTGGATATTTCACTGTATTCATAAATTATCCATAACTATTTTAAAGTGCTTAGCCACAAACAAATGTACAGGAGATAGAAACCGTCAATTTCAATTTCAAATTTGAAAAACAATTATTTGGATGAATATTTTTTTTAAAGGAATATGTGTATATTCTTAAATGTTATCCTCAATTGGCACATACCTAATATAAACAAATAAGTTAAAATAATGTAGTATATTGTGTTATACATGGATATATGTATTTAAATAATTATTAGATATAGGTACTTAGTAATAATTAATAAAAAAAAAAATATTAATTTTAGACCTGCAAGTTGGTTTTTAAAACTAACCCACCTATAATTTGCTTTTCTTTGTAATATACTGGAATTTGTTATGTATGATTTTATAACTGTAGACAACTTGGTGATCGATTTGATGTGTCAAAAAGCAATGCACACGGTATTGTCAGAAAATTTATTTCCATTGTGGAAGTCCATAAACATAAGTTTATAAAATGGCCTCGGGGAAATGCTATACATCAAACTCTTCAAGATTTTAAACACCTTAGACCAAAGGCTTTCCCTGGTGCTTTCATGGCCTTGGATGGATGTCATATTAAAGTTCCTGCTCCCTGGAATAAACGTACACGGATGAGGCATATTGATCAACGTTGCTATATCAACCGCAAACATGTAGCTTCTGTAGTTTTACAGGTTGGTCATTAGAATAAAAAAGTTGAAAACTATCACTTGAGTTGATTCTTATACATTTTATTCTTAACAGGGAATATGTGATAGCAATCAAAAATTTACCAATATTTTTGCGGGTTGGCCTGGTGCATCACATGATGCCAGGATTTTTAGAAAAAGTAGCATAGGTGTTGCTCTAAATGGTCCACTGCAGAATTTAGTTCCAGAAAATTGTTACATCTTAGCAGATTCTGCATATCCATTATCGAATAATGTAATGGTTCCATATCGTGACAATGGTGCATTAACACCTGAAAAGCATAATTTTAATCGTACCCTCAGTTCATCTAGAGTAGTGATTGAATTAACATTTGGAAAGTTGTTAGGACGATTCAGGTGGTTTAAGTATGTATATTTAGAAATATTAGGTAAATATTGATATTTAACACTGTACCACTCACTATTGCTGCCATATACTCACCCCCTAAACATATCGTTACTGACATACAATTATCTGACCACTTTAGCACTTGATTTAAATTCTGATCACTCATCATTGTTCCTAACTCTCATGCTTCCCCAACTTATAAAGAATCCAACAAACTATTTAATAAATTCACAGAACATTCTAAGTTTATTGAACTAGTTGATAAAGAAATAAATTTAAACATTAAACTAAAAACAACCGACGACATAGATTTTGCGATCCATAGATAAATGAAATATAAATATTAAATGAAATATACTTAACACTGTAATGTATATGACGGATAATAATATTATTTAAGTGTACAATATGTTTGGTTATACAAATGATTTCAATTATTTTATTATAACCCATGTTTCTAATTAATTTTTACATTTTGTAGGTACCTTGAAGTTTACAACAAAGATTTTTGTGGTGCTTTTATTTCAGCCGCATGCTGTTTGCACAACATATGTATGGACCAAAATGATCAAATTTACTGTACAGATTATACTTCTCAAAATCAAGAATCCAATTTTAATATTTCTGAAATTAATCTAAACGCAACTAATAAAAGAGATGAAATTTGTAATGAATTATCTAGAAATATATAAATAAAATAGTTAAATAAGTTTAATAGTTTATTAAATAATTACAATTTAAATAAATATAATAGTAGATTAAGAACAAAATAAAATATTCATAACAAAAGTAATAACTTAAAATTAAAAATGATTGTAGTTTTCAGTTTTTGAAAATACATAAACAAATCAGCCCTGATAGTTTAATAGTTAATAAAATGATTAAAATTTAAATAAATATAATAGTAGATTAAAAACAAATAAAATATTTATAACAAACGTAATAACTTAAAATTAAAAATTATTGTAGTTTTCAGTCTTTGAAATTACATAAACAAATCAGCCCTGATAGTTTAATGGTTATTTTTAAGTAAAAGCTTCTCTAACAACTCAACCTTTCTTTTTTCTATTTCATTTGCCTCGGTTAACTTAATTAAAAGGTTTTCATGGATAGTTATTTTCTTTTCATCTCTGGTTGCCCTGAAAATTAAGTTAAAATTAATCTATAAAATCTGGCAATACGAAAAAACGTGTTTTGGTCGAGCGATCGGTTCAAACTTATTCTGAATAGAGTATAGTCAGTATGAAAATAGAACAAATTAAATGTACATTATAAAATATAAATGTATGTAATATTCAACAGTGCAAACATGAAAAAAAAAGGTCTATTCAAATAAATAAATTTTTTAATTACAAACCTTTCCTCCATAAGTCTTAACATCTTTTGTTTTCCACGACCACTCTCCGAGACCTTGGGCGATTTTCTTTTGGGACATGTTGTAGTATTTGACACTGGTGAACCAAATGATGTAGAAGACAAGCATTCTAAAAATATTGTGTAATATAGTATTAAATATCTATAAGTAGGTACATTTCTACATTTAACCCGCAGTTGGTATCGCTATGCAAAGTCCATATGTGGCTCTCAAAATACTAACGAGGTGAGCGCCGAGCTCACATCGCGACCACTGACGGGTTAACATATTAAATAATAGTTACCTTTTGGTGGAGAAACATTTGATGTAGACCCTAAGAACTCATTCAATATGTCATAATATTTCCATGTTTGACAGCCTTTACCAGTAACTTTTTTTGATGAATTATCGTGTACTTTGTTAAATTGAAATTTCAATCCACGCCACTTATTGCTACACACGTTAGCATTAAAGCAATAATTTTTTTTTTCATTTCTGAAGAGATGTCTTCCCACAGTCTGTTTTTGTTCCTAGCTGATGCAAAATATTTGTCTTTGTCTCTTCTAAGCTCGATCAAAAGTTTAATAGCTGAATCATTCCACACACTTATGAAACCTTCAGACATTTCTTCTATTTCTTCAGACTGATGATCTACAACACTTTGTTCGTCATTGCCAATATCTTCAAATAGAGATCGACACAAAGACTTTTTTTTGGGCTCTGAGATGATTTTGTTTTTAACAATTACTTCCTCAATACAGTTTCTTGTTATAAAATCTGTATTATTCGTAATTATCATTTGACTGTGTGGGTTGGCATTTGCGTGTTTAACAAAAGATATATTTCGAGACATATTAGTTAATAGGTAACAGTTAAAATGTACTAAAATATAATAATGTACTAAAACAAATATACTTTATACTAACAAACTTAGTCCAAAATCAGGAATAATAATTGTAATATAATTATAAAAATTCATTTAAAATCTTTAAAATATTTAAAATCTAAATATGAATTGTGATAACGATAACGGCAATAGTATAAACAAAAACAATCACGGTTCTGGTTACTATAACGAAACAGACCAAACGCTAGGTCATGGCGTTTGCAATGTTTGCAAACGTTTACAGTTTCGTTTAGCAACCGGACGTTCCGAATTTCTCCGTTATCAAACGTTTGCAACGTTTGCCGCTCCAGAATTTCCTCCATAACCATAGACATGCAAACAGGTTTATGGGTCTAACCTTTTTGATTCCCATCAAAAATCAATCATAAATTTGATTTTTCAATTTTACATTTTAATTACAATCATAAAATAAGTTTTAAATATGATATCGATGGTGGAAAGGCCAAGTAACGTAACCCTCAACTTTTTCGAAATCGAGGTTTCAACTGATAATGATAAAACACATGTAAATACACGTTTTTAACCAAGTAATATAACCCTCAAAACATTTTTTCCTGTTGTAAATTCAGGTTTTAATCATTTATGATTAGTGTAACCCACAAGGGAACATAATGTCAAGTAATGTAAGCCACAACGTAACCCACAATAATTGTTAACGACTCCAGTCAATTGTTGTAACCCTCACTGTAACCATCATTATTTTATTTGTTTTACAATACATTGATGCCAACTAACGTAACCCTCTTACGATAATAGTATTATTATCTGCTACTAAATATAAAATTTCTTATTTAATATCAGATCCTACTATTATTACTAGTGGTTGCAAAGTGATTCCCAAACGAGCATACTTCTCTTTACGCCTTGTAATAGTTTCCTTAACTTCAGAATGCGACCTTAAATGAGTGATAAAACTATCTCTGACTTCAACTTTTGAAGGTCTACAGGCAGGTTGTCCCTTTTTTCTCTTGGTTGTTAATGGGAAAAAGAGAAATGGTAGAACAAGGAAGGCTGCCAATGATGAAGTTTCTTCACCTTCTGAAAACAAATTAATAAATGAATTACCAAAATTGTTTTTTAATTAGTATTAAAATTAAAATTACCTGATTTTCAGATTTAGATATTCATTAAAATACACTTCAATGTAGAATATTTGAGATTATCTGATATTTTTTGCCCAAGTTTAATATTTTTTCTTATATATAGGAAAATGTTCCAAAAGATTTTCTTTCTTTTTAGGATATAGAAGTCGAAGTCATTAATCAACTGCAATTTTAGTAGTGTTTATTTAAATGTTCATAATTCAAAAATCAAACTTTATCTACCAGCTAGGAGACATTTATAAGACACAATAAAATAATAATTATAACTTTATAATACTTACAAGTTAAAACCATTCGGTTTTTTCAATGCAGGAAAGTTTTTCATGTACTGCGAATGTAAAAGCTCTTTAGAATTTGAATTAAACACATTCTTAAAACGTTCTTTTCTGGTGATGGTCCAGTAATTTTCACAAGGTTCCATGGGTCAGAAGAATTATTCAGCTACTTTATTTCATCGTCAACATTTTCATTACCTGTAATTTGAAAATGAACAAAGGTAATTATATGGTTTAAGTAATAAATGACCATTAGAATGTTAAAACTCATAACATTACCTGCTGTGTCAGTTTCAGTTTGACTTAATAATGAAATCGATTCGGATATATGTCCAATAGAAGGGGAGCGTCTAGCAGCAATAATACCTGCCTTTTTATACTCTCTTCTTCTATTATTAAAACAATCAAGAAGTTTCCCTTGGCACTTTTTTTTCATCAATGGACCTGAATGAATAAAATATTGTATAATAATCATGCTAATATTAAAAAAAATACAGGCTTATATTATATATTTACCATAGTCATGTAAGATATAAAGTATGTGCTTATATGCTCTTTGGGAAAAACTTCAGTTATTTCTTAGCAAGTAAAAGTAAACGCTGCGTTTTAATAGACTTATCAGGATCGTCTAGGAGTTCTCTTCTACTATCAAATTACATAATTTTCTTCGGCCACTATTGTCTAATATACCATCTTTATTGTAAGTGGCTAACAAAGCCTTTCCCTCTGTGGTACTATGTAAATAATTCAACAATTCAAAGCGCTAAAAAATATATAATAAATATACTTTAGGCATTTTTATAATAAGTAATACAATTATTATAATATAAACATTAACAAATTAATTTAGTAATAAAATATTGAACTTTAACAAATTACCTTTTCTACAACTGTAGAATTATCATTTCAATTCTTGTGTGATTATCAAGGACATCAAAAGGTGCACTTTCGCTTAAGCTACTACTTGATGTTGATGGTTCACTATAAAGCCATATTCTGAATTTGTTTATTACTGATTAGATTTGTTAGTGTGCTGATGATGGACTTTCAATTGTTGAATCAGGGGTTAATTCAAAGTTGTTTGAAATTCCTTAAAATATATATATAATATATTATTAATGGATATTAATATTGTTTAAACTTATGTTATTATTAATTGGATTACCTATAGACTTATGTGAAACTTTGTGAGTAACGTATCATATAGAATAACAACAATCCAAAAGTAAAATATATTGTATATAAAAACATTGCTATTGTATGAAATAATTGTGAAATTAAAAAATAATAATTTATAACAGGTATACCTACAGAATTAAAGTTTTTAATTACCTATCGAGAAATTATTTACATGTAATTTAATTTTGGAATTGAAAAATAAGTAAATGTAGGTAATTCTTACCATAACTGACACGATTATTAGCAAGCGCTAGTACTTTACGCCACTCTTCTAATTTGTTCTAAATTTGGCCCTATTACCATCATAGGTATAATGTCTTTCAACATATCATCGTTTAAAAGGGAGTGAAAAATCATGATAAATCTATTCCGTGATCTGACAATAATATATAAAAAGAAATAAGCAAAGAGCAAATAAGCAAATAGGTATCAACCATTTTCAATTTTTATAAGCCAGACTTGGGCACATTCCTAGTACTTTTCTTTCAAAGTATTTAATAAGTATTTAATATTTAATTTTTATTTTATAGTAATCTTATATGGATTTATTCATAATATTAATTGAAAATATAAGATTTAATTAGTATGAACTATTATTTGTTACTGAAATCTATTAAAAAAATATTCTAAAAGTATTTGGAATACTTTTGTGAAGCAAATTAGCAAATAAGTAAATAGGAATTAACAATATTCAATTAATATAAGCTGGATAAATCTATTCCACATGGCACATACGTATATAAATTTTCATTAGTAGGGCTCGGATTTATTATGTATTTATGAAACCAAATATGTATTTGCTAAACCGAAATATGTACAAAATATGTGCTAAAAATCTCAAAATATGTATTTTACTAATATGATTTATTTATTTAGGTATATTTAATTATATAATATATACATTTGAGTTCCAAATGAAAACAAAT